>NC_056523.1:285379213-285408959 GCF_019175285.1 Sceloporus undulatus
ATTCTACATGATATGGTATGAGAAGAGGTAAATGGGGCAAGGTGACACCAGGAGTTACCACACTGGGTGACATCAACCCTAGTGGCACCATTCTACATGATATGGTATGAGAAGAGGTAAATGGGGCAAGGTGACACCATGAGTTACCACACTGGGTGACATCAACCCTAGTGGCACCATTGCCTAAAAAGAAGGGTATATTTGAAGAGTAAATATCACAAGGAACTGCTGTGAGTGCATTGAACTTCACTAGGCACACATAAAACAGATTCACAAGTGCCTTGCATCCTATGTAAACCAGGCTGCTGCTACATACTTGCCCTGTTTGTTTTGCTCCCATTTTCATAATACTAGAACCTATGGTCTTCCAAAAGAGTCCAATGTGGCACATCCTGTCTTTGCTGAACTTGAAGATAATTTGAGGATCTGAGCACGTTCCAGGTAGTTCAATAACTAGAACCTGACTCTTAACAAAAATCATCTGGTTTAAGTTTGAGATGCTCTGAGAGGACCAGATGGCCTGCAGCCTGTGAGCTGATCAAGTGAGTGCACTCATTTGGAACATGCATAACAGATATAGCCTTGGGGTGGGAGAGAACACAGGAATGCCCATATATCTATAGTTGGGTGAACAAAGGAAGGGGCAAAATGGAGCACAAGGAGATAGGGGCTTACAATTGGCCCAATAACTAGCTTAAAAGACAAAGAGGCTTGGTAGCCTCTTCAGCCTTGGTATCTCTCTGATAGGATTACTCGTGTCTTGGGGTTACCATTATCCTCCTCCGGGCCCCAACTTTTGGTTTACAGAGGCTTATAGCCTTCTGTTCCCCCTCTTTTTGGAGATGGTGCAAGGAGCTCACTCACACATATCCGTCCAC
Source organism: Sceloporus undulatus (assembly GCF_019175285.1). Taxonomy (NCBI): domain Eukaryota; kingdom Metazoa; phylum Chordata; class Lepidosauria; order Squamata; family Phrynosomatidae; genus Sceloporus; species Sceloporus undulatus. The sequence goes on from NC_056523.1 coordinate 285,380,092, forward strand.
CTCCCAGCCGCAGGCCAATAACTAGGAATCAGACCACTGTTTCTGAAGCAGACCATTGACTTTTCAATTGGAAACATGGTATTGCATGTTAAAATGCAGCTGGGGCATGCATCCACTTACCATCTGCATTCCAAATTTAACTCAGAAAACACACTTCCTTGTTTAACATGAGGTGGTATATACAGCGGTATATTTATTTAATATATTATGAGTATCTTTGAGTCCCATATAGGAGAAAAGTTTCACATAAATATAAATATAAAAACAAACAAATAGTGAATAGGTAACTTCTACTCAGTTAAGAAGATTTCCATGTTCAGATGGTTGAAGACTCTTTGTGCCATTATTTTGCTGAGCTGAAATTCAGCTTTGATTCCTTTTGTCTCACTTACCTTGATTTGACTCCCAGCCTGCAATGCACAAAAGAAAACCAGGAGGAGAGCATGTGGCAGTATCAGAAAGAAAAAAAAATGTGGATTTTATACAAATGGTGAAAAACAGAGATACATCCTACACTACCAGGGGTTTTGTACAAAACAATGTATATATACTGTTTATTGAGAATAATCTCATTTTACACAATATTTATTATATATATATATATATAGGTGGTATATTATAAAACAGGTTTCATAAATCATCTGTATCTAATGGGTTATGATCAAATCAATCTCCCATTAAAAGTCTATCAAAAGTTATTATTAGAAATGTAAAAAAAATATTAAAGTGTTTGCATCTTTCAGTATTTGTTCTCAATTATCTAACTTGACTCATCAGTAGAACATGACATTACATAGACTTATATTTGAAGACATGCAGTAAACAGGACAGGTCACAGTTGAGCAAAACATGGTTTCTTTGGTGAGCCTGAAGCCAGTATATAAAGAATTAACAATATTTCTAAACTTTCTTTCACAACAATGAAACATTCACATTACACACTATACAAAATAGAATATAAATACTGGGTGGCAAAGTATTCTATGTAGGAAAGGAGGAGAATTACAGACCAAAACAATGCTTACTTTATTTAAAAGACCATGACAGGCCACAAAGAACAGGTACCCTGATTCTTCTCAGAGTGATTTCACATTTCACAAAACTGATCACAAACTGTTCCAACTTAGCTAACACTGATCTATTTCTCCAAGGATATGGGCCTGTTACAGACTGCCAAAATGAAGCTGCTTCGGGTCTCTTTGGAGGTATGCTGTTTAAATGATGCATGCATCCTAAGAATCGGGAAGCTGCACCAAAAGCTGCACTCCGGTGCATAGAAATGGAGTGTGGCTTTGGTGCGACCTCCGGACTCTTAGGACCCATGCATCATTTAAATAGCATACCTCCAAAGAGACCCGAAGCAGCTTTATTTTGGCAGTCTGTAACAGGCCAAAGTTAGCATATGTCAGCGAAATGGCAAGACAGATGCCTAAATGTCTTCACTGTACACCTTTGCTAAGTAAGTTCAGCCACCAACTATCAATTAACAGCATTTTGTTTTAAAATGGAATATTTTATTCAGATTCCTCTCATAATATAGTGAGGTCCCCCCCCCTTTTTTTTTTTTTGCTGGTTATTATTGTTTATCACATAGAGAGATCTATTACTGCTTCCAAAATGGGTCATCACCAACTTGCACAGGCTCCAGCTTTTTGTTTGCATTGCAGCCTTGAAGCTGGTATCTACATTTAGCTATTTCACATGACCCAGTTCCTTGGACATTCTTCTTTTTTTGCATAAAAATGATAGCATAGGGGCAAAACAGATGTATGAATCTCACATAAATTCACACAGTATAAGATCTGCTTACTTTCCAGTCACCTCAGGTTAACTCAGAATGAGTTAATTTCTCCAAAAGAGAATTTAGGTGGTGAGAAATTTTATACTGCACACAGAATACCTATTTGTATTTGTATTTGGTAAATACAAATTGAGGTTGCATTCAAAAGGAAATATTTGTCATACAAAATTGACATGTAAAATCTCCTTGCTTCACCAAACCAGGGCCAATTTCTTGATATGTGAGTGTACACAGAGAGCCCATTCACAGCTACATCTATGTCATATACTAAAAACATATACCAGGATTATATTATGAAGAAGGCAGTCTACGAGCTAGCCCTTATTATCTTCTACTCTCCTTACAAACTTCACATGCACTGATACAACTAGAATATTTTTGAAAAATAATGCCGTTCTAAAGCACAAGTCTTTTCCAATCCTCCCTTCCCAATCATACTAAAAACAAACAGATTATTGAGAGGACGTCCAGCTGTAGGCTGTATTAGACAATAGCTGTTCCCAAATCTATCCTATACGCCTATCAGAGAAAACTGAAATATAACTGAAATATATAGGTCCATTTTTATGTGATTAATATACCAAGGGAAAAAATCCAAAAATAATCTGGGCCTATATATGTTAGATTTAATATACTAACCCAGACTGGAACATTATGCTGGTGCAGGGATGTTGGTATCTTTGGTAGAAGGCAAGCATCCCAGATAATTGAAGAGTGAAGGCATACTTGCTTCCCATCAGGTATATGGGACAGGTCCAGAGATATAGCATGCAATCTGTCCTTTTAAAATATTGTTTTCTGCAGCTACTGTACTCCACCAGAACTGGATCAAACATATTCTCCCACTCCCAACACACAAATCTTCAGTTGTGTCTACTATAAAGAAAAACTGACAATATTTGTACGGGGGCATAAATAATTATTCACAGGTAACAAAGTTGATTGTGTACAAGTAACTCAGTTCTCAGTCAGATCCCCACAAACAAATGATCCCATTTATTAGGAGGTTCTTCCCCCAAAAGTCAAAAACATTTGAAGCCAAATCTGGTTCTTTCAAATGCATCAGAGGAACTCAGTAGCTCTCAGTAAGATACCTAGCTATTTCAAGATAAAAAGAACATCCAATAAATTATATCAGTATGGCTTACTTCATTTATTTATGTACGCGTCACAGCTGCAGCATCCATACACAAACATTCATTACTTTATAAAAGGATTAAAAATGATTATATATATTTATATATACAAAATTATTTACTTTTTTATTTATTTTAATTTTTTTTTTACAAAAAAGGTAGGTCTATCTCCATCTTAAAATGCAGAGAGCTGTAATATAGACCCACGGTTAGTGTTGTAAAAATTATCTTTTTAAAAAGTGGCCCTGGATGAGATTTACTGTATTAGCACTTTATTATTATTACTGTTATTCCTACAGGCCCTCCTTGTCATTAAAAAGAAGAAGAAGAAGATGAAGTCCTCCAAGCAAGTCCCTTTTCATCAGTGCCAAGCTGGAAAGGACAAAAGTCAAGATCCATATTGCAGTCCCTTCTTCAGGGTTGTTCCCAATTGTCATGCCTCTTAAGTCAGATCACATCATTTGGTTCTCTGTTGGGGAGTAGCAATGTTCTTTAAGCAAGATGCTCCATTCATTGTTCATCTTCATGTAGAAATAGGCATTTTCTCCCACATTTATGAAAAGAGAGAGCAGGCAACAATTTAAAACTATTCCCAGCCTGATGATGTACCTCAAAACAAACAAAATAAATGATTAAAGACCTCTGAGGCCAAATAGCCATAAATAAGCCTGAACTTAGTGTGACATCTCATTGTATGTACAGGTTTTTTCCCCTTTCAAAACAACACACACTTCAACACCATTAAATCATCTTATTTACATTATCATTGGTGCTAAATGGAAGAGTTTAATTATTATAGGATGCTGGGATATAGAATCAACTGGTCCCTCACAATTTTGTAGAAATTAATGCACTAGATAGGCTGGAAATGGTTCCCTTTTCAAAACTTTCATTTGTAGCAATCACTGATATATACAGTCCTTAAGTTTTCCAAAAAATGCTTGGTAATACTCTAATAATTGACTTTTTCAAAGGCACAGTAAGCTAGGACTTTGGCTAGCATGGCAAACTTCCCCTTTTCATCAGTGTGTATTCAGCGCCTTGAATCTTGCCATGTCCTGATCCAACGATGAAAATGTTTTGATGAATTAAATGAGTTTCCCTTTCCTGGTGAAGAATGTTTATAATAATATTTCTTAGAATAAGTCCTTTGGAATGAGGATGCTGAAAATAAAAGAGAGGAAAGAAAAGAGGAAAGCTCTGTAAATGTGCCGGCAAAACTACACACAAGATGCATGGATGCAATACAGTGCGCCTTTGTTTTATGAGGGGGGATCTGTTCCGCATTAAACAAAAATTGTGTATGCTCGAGCCCCATTACAAGTAATGGTGCTTGTGCTTGTGGTGGCACGCATGCGCCACAGGCACATGCGCCATTGTTTCTTCCGGTGCATGGCGCCAGAAGAAGCAGCGTATAATGCGCCCGCATATGACGCGGGCACACTGTATGTTATATATATAGATTCAGGTGATGATACTCCCTGGACCTGGTGGAGTCTTCATGTGGAGGATGAGCAGCCCCAAGCAGAACTCAAAGGTAACTAGTAACTTGTAATTAATTTATTTCTCCAGTAACTAAAGGATAATGACATTATGTTATGATATCAATTAACTAGCTATAACTTCACTCCTTTTGTGGAGCAACTGGAATTTTTTAGTTAATTTTATAGTTATGGGGTCCAACATCAGTATATAGTAGAAGAGGAATATTGTCAGGTTCAGTTGCTTGCTCCTGCCCTCTTGTGCATGTGGATGCAACAGTGAGGTGAACAAGAGAGGAATGTACTATGTACCATATGCCAGTAGTTTATGGAAGTAAAAATTAAACATTTTGATAATTCTGAGGAAACAGGAAACTTTTTTGGAAAAAGTATAATTATAATGGTAACTTTGAGGAGCTTATGCCTATAATTGTAACTAATTATTTTCTAAAAACAATTTCCCCAAGCTCTGATCCCACTTACTTCAGCATGGAGACAATGTTGCACATATCCCAAGCATCCCAATGTAGAATCTCATCATGCAAAAGCACAGTTTGCATAGTTCTCCCACTTTATTAGAGAACTATTGAATAAATGAGCAGCAGAGTGATTAGGTACTTATGGAAGGCACGAGAAAGCATGGCAGTGAAGATGCATCTCCCTTCACTATGGGAAGACTTTTACCAGGCTGGTAAACACCTGACCTGAATACACTCAATCATAAAATCCTTCTCAAAGGCAACTTACGAGTCATGCAGGTAATTTTAGGCAAATCCCATCGACCATTCCCTTGACATCGGATGATTGGAACATGGCGCTGGATGAAACCATCTTTACAGTGGTATCTGATCAGTGAGTTAATTTCGTAGCGAGGCTTCATCTTTCCAAAAGTCTTTGCATTTTCTACAATGGGTGGCTGGCCACAGGCCACTGGAAACAGAAATACAGGCTTATTGTCAACATTCTTCCATGTCTTGTTTAGTCCCCAACCCTCTGACTCAAGAAGAAGAAGAAGAAGAAGAAGAAGAAGAGGATTCCCTCTATTTATACTGGATTCGGAATAAAGGAAAACTACAGTACAGTATATCCAAAATATGGACTTTATTTCTAAAAATCAAGCTAGTCGCAAAAATAGAAAATATAGATAAAGACTTTTTTCCTGATTTGAATTTTGATTTCATTGCCACAATTCCCAATAGAAGCTTGTAGAAAAATGTTCACATATACTTTTACTAGAAAATGGTAATATTCCATACATTAAATCAATCCCGCAAACACTCTGCTTAGATTACAGCACACAAGGATCTATGGATCTGTGGATCCATCTAGGGTGCAACGTTATACAACGAACAGCACAAGCCTAGTGTTCCATTAACATAGTATATGTTGGATCTCCCCATCCGAGGACAAAGCAGGGTCCAACTTTGGAAGGTTGATCCAATTTACAATATCCTCTAACCTCCCTGTGGAAATATTTTGTGCATTTTTTTCCAATGGCCCTCCTCAAGTTAGTCAGCAATCTATGCTAACCCTAGTTTCAATATGGGGTAATCAGAAGAAAGAGAATGAAAAGTTATGAGGATTAAAAAAAATACCCAGCTGAGTTCAAGGAAAAGTAACTAAAACACTTCTCCAGCATTTCCCACCTCCCACCCAATAGCAACCGGTCACATCCATATCAGAGAATCCATTCTGAGGTTTATTATGAAATTCAAAGGTTCTTTCCAAAGTGCTCTGCAGAACCTATCCAAGGTCAGGGCTCTGCTCCTTGGTAAACTTGGCAAAATGCTCATTGATATCTTATGGCCACTTGCACTTATAGAAGAATTAACCAGCCATCTGTATGCAGGATTAGTAAAAATAAAGCAACTAGGTAACAACTTTAAACATATTTTCATGAATGGAATGTTGAACATGGACCGGAAAGTACGGTAATCAAATGAATTTCCCCCCAAATCTGATGGAAATGTCATTCAGCTATGCTCTGATCACCACCAGAATGGACCTCCTTCTCCTCATCCAGCTTATGCCTGGTAAAGTACTGTAGATTTGGAGGGTGGGGGTTTACAATCATGGTAATGGTGCCACAGTTGTGACTATGTACATTAGTACAGAATATCAGTAATTGTTTTGCAATCAGTCTGTTAAATGTTTCTTTGTATATTTCAGGTGGCAATTAGTAATTCCAGGATGAAATTCTTTACCTGTGCCTTTCTTGCAAGTATAGGTGAGATGATAGTTGCATGGTACATCATTCCACTGGCCATTTTCATGCCAAATTATAACAACACAGTCTTCACCAGAAGAAAAGAAACTATCTGGCTGGTTTGGCCTCCAGTTTTCATATTGCTGCAGAGACAAAAACAAAACAAAATATCCATGATTTAAATCTTTAAAAAAGCTGAACTCATTGTGAATTTTCCACTTAAAGGCAAATAAAATTAGAGATTTTTAATGCACAGAAAGTCAAAAGTACACTTTTGGATCTGTAAAAAACCAACATTCAGCCTAGTGTTTAGAAGAAAACTAGACAGGACATTATATATGGTTTTTTAAAATGCAAATTACTGGAAGGGTTGACACAGTAGTTACTGTGATTCCAGCAGAAAAGCAAAGAGGAATTTAAGACCACCACCATCACTACCAAAAAAATAAACAACAACAAAAAAAACCCTTCCCTGAAGGGGCTATTTGCATTGGGAGGAGATCCCCTACTTGCATCAATGGAAGCTTTCCTCCCTTTGCAAACAGTTCCAGGGAGGAAACCTACTGCAAGGCAAAAAAGGGCTAATTCATCGGCATCTCTTGTGTTCCCAATAATTATCAGTTCTCCTCCCCTCAGCAATTTGCATTTGCATTTTTAAAAACCCTAACACAAACGCAAAGCATCATATTTAGTTGAGCATCCGAGACTCAACCACTTTATGTTTGGGGACTGGGTTTTTGCTTCTGGTGCATATCTTTTTGAGATATGATACTAGTAGACTTAACATTCAACTGACTGCACATAGTTTTGAAAATAATTATAGTTCATGTGAGGGAGGAGACAAACATTAAAGGTGGTTAGCATAAAAACTCCCAGAAGGTATCTGCCTGCAATTTAACTCTAAAGGGATAGGCTTTATATAGAGTGGCTAGTTGTTGTGTGCCTTCAAGTTGTTTCCAACTTATGGAGATCCTATCGTGTGGTTTTCTTGGTAAGTTTCTTTAAATGGGGTTTGCCAATGCCATCCTCTGAGGCTGAGAGAGTGTGACTTGCCCAAGGTTACCCAATGGGTTTATATGGCTGAGCCACTATTGGAACACTGGTCTCCAGAGTCATGCTTTTGTGTGAAAAAACAAAGGTATTATGGATGTTTTGGTTTTTCACAGTAACTTAGTGGGAGAGCCAGAAGATTCCAGATTCCAGTTGCCACATTTCTATTCAGGCCAGACTGAGGTGAACAGGGCCCTAACTGGTCTGGACAGTAGGATCTGTATTATTACGGTGGGGGCTGTCTGCATAGGCCAAAAGGCCTGTTTTCTCTGTGGTCTCATGTCATCCTGTCCAGATTATAAAGGTCAATAGCCTGGATAGGGATCAGCCAGTCTGGAGGCTGATCAAGTGGTCTCAGACTGATCCCATCCCAAATGGGCCTTGATCCATTTTTAAAAGACCAACTGTTTGCTGCAGTTTCCTGGAAACTCTGCAGTGACAGCTGGTAGACTGGATGGCCCCATGTACCCCTTGCTACCATAATGTTTGTCCAAAGGCCACCACTGCAGACTCTGATGTTGAAAGGGGGGACCTAGCCCCATGGGTATAAGCCAGTCATCCTATTTCCACCCTTAACAGCTGTGGCAGGGGCCTTCAGGATGACCATAATGGTGGTGGCAGGTAAGGACATGCAGTGGCGGCAGATCCATGGTGTGGTGGTGGGTGGCCCATATGAACACTCACTGTCATGCCCAGCCTGGAAGATGGCTTGGAGGACTCAGAGGATGAGCTAGAGCCTCTGGGATCTGAACCTATAATGGAGGAGCCAGAGCCCCAGGGGCTTGAACCTGTAATGGAGGAGCCAGAGGCTGGCCCTAGTTCTGCTGGAGCAGAGTCTATGGCCCCTCCAGAGGTTCAGCAGTCAAGTTTGCCTGGTGCCGAGGCTGTGGACATGGAGGAGGATCTGGGCAGTGTGCCTACCTTCAATGAGCGTCGAGCAGAAAGAGAGGGCCTTCGAAGATCTCGGAGGCTTTATCAGAAGCGTCTTCGTAATCAGGCACAGCTGAAGGCCAGCTCCTTGCCTTCTTAAGCACCTGGAGCATGTGTGGTTCTTTGCCAGTGGATATCTGACTCTTTTAGGGGAAAGACTCTGTCTCTGGCTCCTTGGCTTTTTGTCTTGAATACCCGGAAACCTTGACCTTGGACTGCTTCATCGACCTGCCTATCTGTTACCCTGAACCTTGGACCGTCTGACAATTCTCTTGGTAATCCCTTTTGGTAAAGCTACTGCAACTCTCTAGGACTGTGTAGCTTACACTGACTTTGCTGTGCTGGGAGGGGGTTGTTTGTTTGAGAACTAGCTGCCTTATCAGCCCTTTGGCTGCTTTCCCGGACACTCACCCATCCCATGCCATCTTAGGGACTGGGCCTGCTTGGAGTCAGGGGACCAACCCATCTGCTCAGGACCATGGACTCCAAAAAAGAAGGCACTTACACAGTTTTAATTTATAGCAAAAACAAAACAAAAAACAACCCAACAACAACAACCAGAGACTTGCCAGAACACTCTGCTCTATCTGGGGTAAATACTAAAACTTTTTTGTTGTTCATTACTGAAATTGCCTATTGAGAAAATTTTGGCTTTAATTTCTGGTTGTAACTGATAATCACCCATCACTGCCTTGGTGGCCAAGTCTGATATAAATTGGAGTCCAACACAACCTTCAGGGTCATAACCCGTCCCCCCTGTTTGGAAAGTATACTACTGAAGAATGGATTATTTATTTACTTAAAATGTTTATCAGTTCTTAGCCTCCTAGGTTTCAAAAAGTGATGCATAACAGACAAAATCAATTTTAAAAAACAATTTAAAAGATTTAAATACCTTTCTCTCTTACACACACACACACAATTAAAACAGATAATGACCAAACACTATTAGTGGAAAGAAATAGGTCTGTGCTAGAGTAAATGCCATCATGCACAGTTCTTTGTACTGGTTCCTCTTTTAAGTAAAAAGAACAGAACAAGAGAAAGAGAAAATGCTTTAAAAATCTGTTTACCTATTCCTTGCAATGCTACAAATTTTTCTTTGCAAGTAGATTTAACAGTGGAGAGATAAAAATAAATGTCTAAAACAGCAAGAATTCTTATAAAGGCACTTCCCAGTCAATTTGTCCCTTAAATGGTCAAAATGACACAATGCTTATGTCTTGGAGCTGGTCCACTTTCGTGCTTATAAAAGGTCCAAATTGTTTTCCTTTAATTCTTTAAAAAGTAATCCAAACACAGTGTCTCTCTGAACATACTTTATCCCTAAAGTTGATGTACTATACAAATGTCCTGCTTACTTAAGTGGGGCCTCAGAAAAGCTGAATATAGCACTTAGTCTTTCCTACACTATGCCATTTTATCAATCACAGTGTTTAAATTATCAAAGCAAGTGCACTGTAACATTCTAAATTGGGGTGCATTAAAATTATTGCCAGTGCCAGGTAATAAAGCATTTTTATTAGAGAAAGGCCAACACTGTAGTTCTGTGTATACTTTCTTGTGAGTAAGACCTACAGAATTACAGCTTCTCTTTCTTTTAAGTAAATAGAATCAAACTACACAATGGTTTCATATTGCCTATTCAATGCTGAATATATTCAGTCAGATACCACTTGGCTCTTATTAAGCCAGATCTCACATATATACTTATATGTACATATCTCATATGCACATGTCTCATATTTTCATTCTTTTCTTAGTGCAACTTCAGAACTAATACAAGCAACACACAATTATTTGGTTACTGTTAACAAGGGTTGCCAGTTCACAATTGTAAAAATAAATAAATAAATAAATAAATAAAAAAGAAAGAAAAGATTGAAGGATGTCAAATTTTTAGGAGGTGAAAAAGGGAAGACCTAACCAAAGCCTGATTTGGTGGAGTTGACTCTGGTCTGATCTAAATATCATTACACAGGATCAGTTCAGCATCACCCCAGACAAGCCCTGAGGCCTTGTGATGCCATTAATCATTATTCATTAAGTACCAACCATACCTGCTCACAGCTTGTCATTCAAACAAGGGGTGGGGGAGAGATTGAGAGAGAGAGACCCAACATATTTTCTTGTTTGTAAATGAAGACTGAAATCTTAGTTAAACAGGCTGTTCCTGTATCAAGGTCAATAAGGGGATTATTCCTTATTAGAAGATTATCACACATGGACTCACCGTCTGGGAATTGCCAGGGAAACTTTAGGGGTTTGTGTGTGTAACCCTGAAGCACTTCCCCAGCATCATGCAATCGTCAGCTCCCTGTAACGTCCCTCTATCATCATGGAATCATTCAGGGAGAGGCGATATTAATAGCAAATCGCCTCCCCCTAAACAATTCCATGATGCTAGAGAGATGCTAGAGGGAGCTGACGATTGCATGACACTGGGGAAGTGCTTCAGGGTTACACACACACAAACGATTCGCTAATGTTTCCCTGGCGATTCCCAGATAATGATAATTTTCTTAGTTATTAAGAGAGATGGGACAGGGAATGTTTAGTTTAGTATACACTCATCCCTCTGCATTCACTGGGGTTAGGGGCACAGGACCCCCATGAATGTGGAAAAAACACAAATAACAAAGCCACTATGTTTTTACCTGAGAAAACACCTCTCTAGGAATCTCTAGGTCATCCAGTGCAACTCTCTGGTCAACATCTGCCGGACATTGACTATAGAATTGCACTGGAAGAGCTGCAAATGCCTAGTAGAGCATTCCCTCTAGGAATCTCTAGGTCCTTCTGTCGACTTTTGGTTAAAGTTGAGAGAACATATGAATAGAATCTGTGAAAATCAAATCCTCAAAAGTCAAAGCCGCAAATGTGGAGGGATGACTGTACTCACTTCTAGCCAGAAGATGAATGCACAGCAGAGTGGAGGATGATTTCTGGCAGCACAACAGCTGGGAGTGAAGGAAGAAGCTAATTAAATACATAGACCCCCCTGGAGAGTCACTGCAAGCTGCAGAAACAAATTATAGCAAGCTGCTGCTCTACTAGGAGAATTGAAGATCTATACACCTTTTTTTCTTGCCCAGAGCTGAGACCATCAGAAGTGGCAAACTTGCATTGTCATCTCCCACCTGGAGATGACCAACAGGCCCTGACAATCCTATTGTTTATATACTATCTTTAATATATCAACTTGTTTGATTTCATTTGATTAGTATTCTGCCTCTTCCCCAAAAGTCCAAAGGCTGCTTGCAACAAAACTAATAAGACAAGCAACAATAAAAACAAGTTAGCCATAATATAGTAAAATGCAATTAAACTAGTTATACAGTGTGCCCGCTCCATACACGAGCGTGCCATATGTGGCTATCACTTTATGTGGAAGCCGCGCTGCAATACATTGTATGCCGCATGCGCCCATGGCTCACACACGCCACATTGCCATGAATATGAGTCCCATTCTATTGAATGGGGCTCAAGTTTACATGGTATTTGCCTTACGCGGGGGTGTCTGGAATGGATCCCCGCATAAGGCATGGCTTCACTGTAATACTAAACCATGGGTCAAATTAAAATAGCTGAATAATACCATGGTAATAATAAATAAAATTTAAGCATTAGTCTGTTCAGTTAAATCCTTGTGGCAAGAAGCCCATCACTAAAGGCCAGGCTAAGGAGAAAGGTTGTTGCCTGTAATTTCCTTATACAGTGGGCCCTCTCCTTATGCGGGGGATCCGTTCCAGATCCCCCCGTGTAAGGGAAAATCTGCCTATGCTCAAGCCCCATAGGAAATAATGGGGCGTGTGCATGTGGCAGAGCAGCACTCTGTACATTTGACACTCTACATTTGAAGCTTAGACTTTTGTGTATTTGATTATCTGTGGTTTTGATTAATATGTCCTCCCTAGGAATCTCTAGGTTCTCCAGCACAGCTCTGCTAGAAGGTTGGCCACACAGTTGTACTGGAGAACTAGAAGTTCCTACAGAAAACACTTCTCTAGGCATTTGTAGGTTCTCCAGCATGACTCCATGATCAACTTCTGGCAGATGTTGACCACAGAATTGCATTGGAGGACCTATAGATTCCTAGAAAGTGTTCTCAGGTAAAAAGTACAACAACAACAACAACAACAACAACAATAATAATAATTTTATTTGTATTTTCCCGCCTCTCCCAGGTGGATCAAAGTGGGATTGCAACGCAATACAATATACAATATACAAATACAAATCACAACAATAAAAACAGCAATATAGTATAATAGAATATAAAAATAGATAATTAAAAATGATAATATCAAAGCAAAAGAGGAGAGAGATGTTTCAATTTAAGTCAAAAAGGTAGAAGAATATGTCTTAGAAGAGATCAAGTGGGTAAGCTCACTGGAAGAGATCCGTCTTAACTGCCCTCTTAAAGGCCTGTTTTTTTATTTGCAGTTTTTCCACATTCACAGGCGTCCTTCACTCCTAACCCCAGTGAGTGCGGAGGGATCACTGCATTTTGTATGTACCACCTCCTTACCCAGTATCAGAGCTCCTCCATATACTTTTGTGCATAGAAACACTCAATAAAAGGTAGATCTTTGCTTTCCCATTGGCAGTTACCAGATAGTCCTCACCCATCTCTCTATTTATGGTAAACATCTATGGAGTGAGGTGGAGCGGATGGTGAGAATCAGTGGCTCCCATATCAATCAATCTGTGAATCTGCTCTGGTTTTTAATCCAGTTTAAAGGAACCATCCAAACTGCTGAACCCTATATAACGAAATAGTTTCAGCATTTTGTGTAGCTCCTTTGAAAGTTTGGACTAAACCCCAGAGTGGAGTCACTGCTTCACTGGCATGGGAGGCAGCAACTGTAACTGAACAGGAATATGGTAGCAGCAGTACTTATCTGGGCTGTTTGGATTCAGAAGCCCAGAAGCTTCTAAATGTGCATTCAACAAAGTATGCATAGAGGTCCTCAGAGCTTCACACTCAAAAGCTACCATACTGTTCAGGGACAATGGAGTGTAAAGCTCCACTGGTTTACATCAGCTAGGCTTTCTATTTAACCCATCTTTACAATCCCAGCTCAAGGTGTCATATAGCACTTTTATGGCAGATGGAATCCCAGGTTTTAGTTATGCAGCCAAGGAAAAGGAAGGTACACTGGAGGCCCAGAACACTGAATCCTCTTTCCCCCAACCTCTACAGTTGCAACAGACTTCTGGTGGTGACATGGCGCCTTGCTGAACGGACTTCAGATAGCTCTGGAGATGTTCGGTTCAGCGGCGGGAATCTAGACCCCCAATAAACAATTGGGAGGTCTGGGAATCCTCTCTAAGATAGAAGGATTAGAGGGGGCTCATATGCATATCCAAGCGCTGGAAATAGAGTAAACCAGAGGACCAGAGGGGACCTGGCTGAATGCAAGGAACGTGGAGCCTGGAGAGCAATCCACGCCCGGCTGTTCGCTAGCGGAAAGCCTTAGGCTCTCCGCACAGAGGTGACCACCACTTTAAAAAAGAAAACAGGATCGACGAGGAAACTGAATTAATGACAAGGTACTGACTGTATAACTGCTATTGGAATACTAGAAATTTTGAGTACACAGCATCACATCCCTATATGGGTCCATTCCATGGGCTTTGAGGTCCTTGGCAATAATGTGGGTAAGCTAGGGGTTCTCAGCTATTAATGCAGGCCTTTGAAATGTCTTGAACCTTTACTGGATTAAGAGCAAGAGGTTGAATTCCCAATACTATGTCCCAGTCCTATGCATATTCAGTCCTCACATGTGCAAGTAAATGTGCAAATTGAATTCAGAATGCAGAGATCATAAGCAAACTAACCTTTTCAAATGATCAGTGCACTAACAAAAGAATGTTACACTGACATCCAAGGACTATGCTACTTCAATACACCAGTGGCAAAATGAGAAATCGTATTTGAATATACTGCAATTTAACAAGTATCGGCTGAAAAGACACCTTGGATACAGAGAATGGTCACATCAGAGGGAAAAGATATGAAGTGTACAGTGAGATTGTTAGGGAAACATTTAATAATTCCTTTAAATAAATTCCACATCTGCAGTCAGAAGGAACAATCCTGAATTTTCTATACTAAACGTATTTGACACTTATGTCAGCATAAACCCACTTTATTTCTGCAGAGATGCAAAGTTCAAAATTAACTGGAAGAGCCAAAACTTCCTTTGTGAGTCTCATCCAAAACAACTACATGACTTTTGCTATTCTGTAGCCAAGCCTCTAACACCTTGCTCTCCTAATGCCTGTGTTCTCATTTTAGTCTCCAAATGCTAATAAGGGTTGCTCATGGTTAGCTCCTGGCAGTAATGGAAGAACTGGGAATTCAGCATATTGCTCTTGATCCAGTAAAGGCTCAAAACATTGCAAGGATGTGCAATAACAGTTGAGAGCCCCTGGCTTGCCTATGCTATTGGCAAGGACCTTCAAGCCCATGTAAAGGACTATGCGGTTTTGCAAGATTGCACCATATTCTCAGACGTGAGATGGCATTGCCTCACATCTGATATCGTCATTGTGCACATTTACTTTGGCTTTCTGACCTGCACACCACTTCTTACTAATGCCAGAACCACTTAACAGAGGCTCCTGAACTGTTTTCTTAACTCTCCACCCCACACACATTCAAGTTTTTCATTTCCTTATTTAGGCAAGCATCACCAACTGGGAGATCAGTTTTGAAAATGATTATTTCAGCCTGCATTAAAATATGGCAAAAACAATAAAAAGATAAAATGCATTCAGGCATTTTAAAATAAAACCTTTGAATAGTTGCAGTGTAAAGTTATCCCCTTTCTGAGACAGGAGGACAACCCCTGCCCCCACAACTGCTTCCCCTCGATGTTCTTTTTTGCCTTCTCTCACTGCTGTTTCCTTTTCTCTAGATATCTTGGATACTTTGCTCTTCCTGAGAGTGAGGCATAATAGCAAGATCAGCCATGAAAACTGTGTGTTCTGTGGTAACAATGTGGAAGCAAAATTAAGGCACTATGGGTTTTGTTTAGACTTTTGTAACTGGTTTCATAGAATCATAGAATCGTAGAGTTGGAAGAGACCACAAGGGCCATCCAGTCCAACCCCCTGCCATGCAGGAAATCTAAATCAAAGCATCCCCGACAGATGGCCATCCAGCCTCTGTTTGAAGACCTCTAAGGAAGGAGACTGCACTACATTCCGAGGGAGTTTGTTCCACTGTCGAACAGCCCATACTGTCAGGAAGTTCCTCCTAATGTTGAGGTGGAATCTCTTTTCCTGGAGCTTGCATCCATTCCTCCGGGTTCTAGTCTCTGGAGCAGCAGAAAACAAGCTAGCTCCCTCCTCAGTATGACATCCCTTCAAGTATTTAAACAGGGCTATCATATCACCTCTTAACCTTCTCTTCTCCAGGCTAAACATCCCCACTCCCTAAGTTGTTCCTCATAGGACATGGTTTCCAGACCCTTCAACATTTTGGTTGCCCTCTTTTGGACACACTCCAGTTTCTCAACATCCTTTTTGAACTGTGGTGACCAGAACTGGACACAATATTCCAAGTGGGACCTGACCAGAGCAGAATAGAATGGGACTATTACTTCCCTTGATCTAGACACTATACTTCTATTGATGCAGCCTAAAATTGCATTGGCCTTGTTAGTTTCTGCATCACACTATTGACTTAAGTTCAATTTGTGGCCTACTTGGACTCCCAGATCCCTTCCACACGTAGTCTCATTCAGCCAGGGGTCACCCATCCTAGATCTGTGCATTTCATTTTTCTGCCCTAAGTGCAGTACCTTACATTTCTCTGTGTTGAAATTCATTTTGTTAGCATTGACCCAGCTTTCTAATCTATTAAGGTCATTCTGAAGTTTGATCCTGTCCTCTGGAGTATTAGCTATTCCTCCTAATTTGGTGTCATCTGCAAATTTGATAAGTATGCTCTCAATTCTGTCATCCAAGTCATTGATAAAGATGTTAAATAGCACTGGCCCCAGGACAGAAAGATGTGGGACCCCACAGGTCACTTCTTTCCAGGATGAAAAGGAGCCATTGTTGCGCACCCTTTGGGTTCGGCCAGTCAAACAATTACAAATCCATGTAACAGTTATGTTGTGTAGCCCCCATTTCACTAGCTTGTTTGCAAGAATGTCATGGGGAACCCTGTCAAAGGCCTTACTGAAATCAAGATATACTATATCCACAGCATTTCCTTTATCTAACATGCTGGTATCAAAAAAAGAGATAAGAGTTGTCTGGCATGACTTGTTTCTCTGGAACCCGTGTTGACTTTTTGAGATTATGGCATTGCTTTCTAGATGTTCACAGACTTTCTGTTTAATGATCTGCTCTAGAATCTTTCCTGCTATTGATGTCAGACTAACTGGATGATAATTGTTGGGATACTCTTTCCCCTCCTTTTTTCCAGTTCTGGTAGACTTCCTAGACACAAGCCTTCAAGACTAAGAAAGGCAGGGGAAGAATTTTAAGAAAGAAAAGTGGTGAAAAAGCATTTCAAGGACAACAAATGGAGCAGGAAGGTTAGTTTTTTAGTGACAGGGCCAGGAACTGCAGATAAGGGGGAGAATGCTACATTAAAAAAAAGAGTCAAAGAGTGGCTGAAATTTTTCCTGAACAGAAAGAAATTAAAACTGTCCCAATAATATGTTAATCATATATCATTTTTCTCACTATTCATGAACAGCACAAAACTAGCAACACAAACATTGTAACTTACATGGAAATAATATTAATCCATTATAGTCTGAAGCTTCGAATACTATACTGTAAAATAAATGCATTTTTTATAAAAAAAAATAGCCATAACAATAAAAGGCAGGAAATGCATACAACATTAACCACATTTAGAACTAATGATGTTACAAGGACTATCCAGTCACATCAGATGGACACCATCTTTTTTGAGTTCTCGGGTACTCACATATGTGTGTGGTTCATAACAAATCTTCCCTGGAACTGTAGTTCCCATGGTGCTCCATTATCCCAGTCTTCCTGAAACCCCCTCCTTACAAAATGTGTTAGTCTTTCTCCATCACCTTCTCCACTGTCATGAATAATCTAACAATAACAGCAATAAAATCATGGCTCCATTTTCTTTTGTTGTTAAACTGTTGTGGGCCAATTATAATCTGTAGAAAGAGATGCAGCTGGTGCAGCAGCCAGAGCTGACAAATGGCACTTCTATGTCAGCACTGGCATTTCAACCAGCATCAAGGATCACTGCTAGATGCAAGAGCATCACCAAGCACCTTCTCCCTATCCCCTGGCTACAGTCTCTTTCACACTATAGAGGTATATTGCTGTGATCACATTTTAACTGTCATGACTGTTTCCTACAGACTCCTGGCACTAGAGCTCTAAAGAAGAAAATATGAAATACCTCTCCAAAACACCCCAAAACAAAACAAAAACAAAACAAATCCCAGGATTGTATAGGATGATGCCATGGCAGTTAAAGTGGGATCAAATTGCAATAAGTGTGCAGTATGGAAGACACCTACATCCAGACAGCAATTGAGATACTCTACAGATTCCTTGAAGCCAGTAAAAAATGTGAGTTAGAACTGGGTATCAACATATTGCCATTACTTCCCCCAATCTCTTCATGTAAATATTAAAAAGGAAAAGCTGTATTGCACCCCGAGAAACACATTTGCTACAAGATTGATCAGCATTCCCTCACCCATCAGCACCTCCTGCAAACACTGATGCAAACACAACTGAAACCACCACAAAACAGCATCCCCAAGCAGTAATTACATAATTTTACCAGGGCATGGAGGCCTCTACAAATCTAATTTATATTTACCATTAAGTCATATTTCTGTCTAGTCTTGGGTTACAAATGGCACAGAGCCTCAAGCAAACTAGAAGTGTTTTGGAAAGTGGCCTTACACCTCAAACAAAAAAGTCAAGGCTATTATGGAATCTAGGAGTAACTATAATGGGCAAGAACAAACACTTGTTGGTCCTGCATGACAGCATAAGCACAATGGCAATGAAGTCCCTGTATTAACCCTCATGTACCAGAAAAGGTCATTGTAGTACACTAAAGGTTCATGTTTTGATCCAGAAACCACAGAAAACAAGGCCAATAATGTAAGCATTGAAGTTGTACCTGTACAGTTGTAAACAATATCGCTGAAGCATATACAGATTTTTTTAAAACAAACATACAAAATAAAATATTCTAACACAACTATTGGATTCTGACATGGGCTGTCATTTTGTCCTAGATATTGGGGTGGGTGGTGGGCAAATAAGATTCATGGAAACAGAAGTGACATAGTTGGTCCCATTCGGAGATTGGGATTCTTAATGAAGCAGTGGCATCCCTGCCTCTAGTGTCACCTGGTGCAGGGAGTGGGAACTTCTGGCAGAACACAGGCAGGAGGGCAGGCTCAGCCTTGCTCAGAGGAAAGCCAGGCCTTGACAAAGAATCAGGCTGAGTGCCTGACTGTGCCCACCCCTCTTTGCTGTGGCAGTTTAAGTGAGAAAAACCAGGCCACAGCAAGGAAAGGTGGGGGTGGAGGGGACAACCAGGTGTCACCCCCCTCTGGGGTGTCACCCTGTGCAGGCCACATGGAGTCGGGAAATATGAGATGTTGACATAAAACCTTAATTATAGCTGATTCCATCTCTGTCCCTGAGCCTAACATGCAGTGCATGGGGCTGTCTCATGGGGTCAGAAAATACTCCAAAACGTACTCAGCACAAATATTTTTATCCTGCTCTCTGAGAGTTGAGAACTATGACCAAAAAAAAGTACAGTATTTTCTGGCGTATAAGACTACTTTTTAACCCAGGAAAATCTTCTCAAAAGTCAGGGGTCATCTTATACGCTGGGTGTCATCTTATAGGGCAGGTGCTGAAACTTCTGAGCCAGACTGGAGAATCTGCGTTCGCCGCGTATGGTAGGGGGAGCTCAAAAACAGCTGCAGCCACATCCCCTCCATATGTGGCAACCGTATGAAAGCAGCAAGGGCGGCGCTGTACAAGTACGTTAGAAGAAAATCTTGGAGACAGGGAGGGCTGGGCAGGAAGGGAGAGCTGTCCAATCCAAGCAGGCTTTGTATACAACAAGTTTTCCTGCTAAATACCTGCATGTCATAAGCATTTGAATTAAAATTACCATATTGAAATCAAATCTGAGGTTTTAAAAAAAAATTATTTGGAAGAGGGGTAGTCTTATTTGGCGAGTATATCCCAAACTCTAAATTTTAACTGGTCGTCTTATACACCCAGTCGTCTTATACGCCGGATAATACGGTACTTGAGCTGAGTTTCTAAATGGCATTTTCTCTCATTTTCTCTACAGTCAAAGTTCTGTTTTCAGACTTCCAAAAAACATCTTTTATTTTATTTTACTGATCATGGACACCATGTGATTTGTAGAAGAGCTTTCATGTGCTTTCATACAACTCCCATATATCTGTACTTTCTACTTTATCCCACTTCCCTATTTTTGAAAAAAAAAAACCAACACATTGTAGAACAACAAAACATTTCATTTTCAGTTTTTGGCATGGCATAACCTCTCTCTCTCTCTCTCTCTCTCTCTCTCACACACACACACACACACACTTTCTCAGCTTTACCAACCAAATGAACATGCAGTTTGAAAAAACAAAACAAAAATCAATATTCTTATTCCAATTACTTTCCAATAGAGTAATATAGACACATAAAATATTATACTCTGTAGACCAGTGAACTATCAGCTAAAAGAAGTCTCACTTTTGCACTTAATCATCCTGCACTTAATCACAAGTACAATCCAGGTGCAATGCCAAGTTTCCACACTGTAGATCAGCATGTTGAATAAATTTTGCTTGTGTAAAATGGTACTGCATGACATAAGAGTACAGCCAGAAATCCTTCCTGCATCTGGCATATGTGACCATACAGCATATTGTTGACCTATTGAATTTACTGACAAATGAGGCAGCAAGTGACAGCCAGCAATCTGGATACCTTTCAGGAAAAGACTATAAGATAAAAGCCATCAATGGCTACTTGTCAGGATAGATATATATTCCACAGTGACATTGGTCTTTGATCTTAAGAAGACCTGAAACTCTTGATTAAATAGGCATTATATAAATGAGGTTTTCCTTGTTAGTTATTAAACCTGTGCACTAAATCTGATGGAGGAGAAACAGGGATGCCAGGTAAGGATCTTCCCAGGACCTGAGATTTTTGGACCAAAGGCTGAGACAACCCCTGGGGATGTCATTAAGCATTATGCATTAAGTTGCAACCATTATCTGAGCCATCCATGAAAATAAGTTTTGGTTTTTGGATTATTTTGGATTTCCGGATAAGGAAGAATTTACTAATAAGACATTTTTTCATTTACTAATAAAACTCAATCAAAAATATACAAACACCACTCATTTCTCTTAAGATCTTTGCAAACATCCTAACAAGACATGGTCTTAAAATATCTTTGTTACTTGGGTGACTAATGAATAATCCACATGGTTCTTCAAATGCTTCAATATCAACAGGCCCTGAGGGATAACAACAATCTGTTTTAAAATCTCCAAAATGCTCACCAAGGGCCTGGGATCAATAGCTGGGATTCCACATTCCAGAACAGTCAATGAGGCATTGTGTGTAGTGAACCTCAACTAAATCAACTGCTGATTCAAAAGCTTGATTACATGATCATTCATTGTGTGAAAAGTCAATAATCCTTTTCACTGCTAAGGTCAAGGATGTATTTACTATAAATAAATTGAAAGATTAGCTATATGGGTCACTTAGTTTTCAGCATTTTGTAGTGCTTCATTAGGTGAAATGAGGTTTTCATTCTCTTCACTCTTCTGTTTCAGGCAAATCTTTGTCAGTAGCAAAAATAATATGAGCTTTTCATAAAAGCTTAAGTAAATGTACATTTGAAGAGACTGAACAATTTCTGTTCAGTTCTGTGAAGTAAATTAAATGTAAGCTATACGTAGCCCAACTTCAACTGTGCCTAGCTTAAAAATGGACACCATAAACCTTAATTGTAATGTAAGATAAATTGATGGGTTTAGCTGCAATCTGATTTAATTCATATTACAGTCAGTCCTTGGTACCTGCTGGAGTTTGGTTCCAGGACCTCTCCCCCATGCATATCAAAATCTGTGGCTACTCAAGCCACATTACCGTATATACTCAACTATAAGTTGACCTCATGTATAAGTAGAGGGCCAAAATTATTGATTTTGGTCTGACCCATGGATAAGTCAAGGGTAAAACTTAGAGGCATGAAACAAAGGATATATGAGGATAAGTCAAGGGTAAAACTTAGAGGCATGAAACAAAGCTAAGGAAAATGATGCCAAAGAACTTACAAAATTCTGGCAGGCAATCCAAGCATTCAAAAAAGCATTCAATTTTCCATTCCATGCATTCAAAAAAGGTCAGAAGTGGAACTATGGTGGACAGAATAGAAGGGGTTGGTGCTTCTTTTAGGTGCTCCTGGAACGGACTAAGCTTCTGGAATGCACTAAGTTCTCTCTGAGAAAGAGAGTGGTTCCTTTTTTTTTTTTTTTTTAGCAGTGGATAAGTAAACCTAGAACTTTATTGCACGGGTCCTAGAACGGGCCCGTCGCGTTCCAAAAAGGGGGCATGACGAGAACGGGATGGGATGAAGAATGCATCTCACTGCACAGGGGAACACTGCTGCTGCCACCGGACATTCCCATCACGTTCTACATCTGTCCCAGAGGGGGCAATTTTTGAGAACGCTTTTGAATCCAAAAAGAATGCAACAGTACAGACCATAATGGCTGCTTTTTCCAATCTTAAGGCTCTTTCACAGTTATAGTACTATGATTCCATTTTAACTGCCATGGCAACATCCTATGGAATCCTGGACTCCATACTTTAAAGAGGGCCATCTATAATTCTCAGCCAGAAATGTCTAGTGTCTCATCAGACTATGAAAACCAGCAATCCATGGGATGTTGCCATAGCTGTTAAAGTGGAATCACAGTGCTACAATTGAGTAGTGAGAAAGGGCCCTCAGTCCCAATCCTTCAATTATTCTCATAAATACAAGAGAAAGGTCCACAAACAACTAGGTTTGGAGCTTCTGAGGAAGGAAGTAAAAGGGAAGGAGAGAGATCTAATGTTGTGCAGACCTAATCTAGCTGCCTATTTAAACAGGTCACTCTGTGTAAGGTATCAGCAGAGTTGATTAATGCTGTCAGAGAGCACAGTTACTGCTGCATATCTGAATGTTAACAGGAAGTGAAGAAACAAACCAGAGGCAGAAAATTGTACAGGTCACTATTTTGGATTCTGCCACCCACACAGACTTCAGTCTGCTATTCTGAATAACGTGGATGTAGTTTGTCGACCTGGGGCACTTGGCTGCACTGAACTGATGCTCGAGACTCCTTCACATGAAAAGGCCTAATTTGATTTATTATGGTATATAAGTAACCTTCAGAATGAAAACGTGAAAAACACATCCCTCACCATTACAGATTTTTTCAGTGTTAGATCTATTCAATATGATTTCTAAAAGTGTTTTTAATGTTTTTTTAAAAAAAAAGTCTGCACAAAATAAAAGCACATTTTCATGACACATTTCTTCTGATATATGCATTTATTGCATTTTTGCAAGCAATGTTCTGTGATGCAATGCATGTATATTATTCTTGCAAATGTATACATTTCTAGTGCATTTTATCACAATATATGAATATTTTGTTCATGTTTCAATTGGAGAACTGCATCTTAAAATTCAGAGATGTCTGAATACTGAAGAGTAACAGCATTGAGATTCATATATTGGTACTGAAATTGCAAATTAGTTTTGTTTGCATTAAAATGGAAACTGAACTAAATTGTCACCTGTTCCTATTGAGCATGTATATCTTCTATGGCATTTTAGTGAAACACTTGGCAAGGAATTCCTGTTATGAAATAAATAATTGCTTAATGTAAAAGTATGCAATGAATTCATGTTTTGTTAATAGAAATAAGAGATGCTGTAGGTATCAAACAGATATTTGAAGGTGTTTTTTTTTTCCCCTCCCACTTTCTTTCTCTCTCTGGCAATACAGTCCAAAGTCAAAAGAAAAAAGACAAAAAGTTTATCCAGCATCCTCAAAAAATATCCAGTAGGTGGAGCTCTTTAATCATTACTATACCAGAATAACAAATGTCCTTGATTAAATGAGGTTAAACATTTTATTACACCGGAAAGATGTGATTCCTTCAATGCTAAGTACAAATACCAAGGAAATCAATCACATACTTGCCATTGACTTCTGTGAGCTTTGTCGGTTTAATAATATGGTTTCTCATGTTAATTCTGCCTGAGAACTAGCATGGTATAGCAGTTTCAGAGTTGGACCTCTGGAGACCAGGGTTCAATTCCCACTCAGTCATAAAACCCACTGGGTGACCTTGGGCAAGTCATATTCTCTCAGCCTCAGAGGAAGGCAATGGTAAACTTCCTTTGAATAAATCTTGCCAAGAAAACCCCATGGTAGGTTAATAATAATAGTAATAGTAATAGTAATAATAATAATAATAATAATAATAATAAAGATTTATTTCTAGCTCGCCCAATCACGAAGAATCCGGGCGGATTCACCACAGGTTCACCATAAGTTTGAAACTACTTTCAGGCACAGAACAACAAGGGCAGAAAGAGAGGAGGAAGAACAGAGAGAGGAATGGAAGGAAGGGGGATTAACAGACATAAGTAATATTGCACTTTATTCATATATTGGTTTACACAAAACCCTTATATGACTGAAGAACAAAGTCTGAGCATTCCCATTCTGGAAATCGATATATGTATATATTTCAGAAGAAGAAATTGGCAAAACTGCATCTGATTATTCTTTCCCTAAGAAAACCCTATGAAATTCATGAGGTCGTATAAGTCCACAGATGGCTTGAAGGAACATATATGCATGACATATGAAGTCTATGAAAGTAGCAGAGGAAAAGCATCACCTGCCAATTACACTACATTCCTCTTAATTTTCAGCTATTCTGTCAAATTTTTCAACCCAAATTCTATCCAACATATAGTATTCTAAAGTATACTGGCTCTGAAATTGACACTTGTGAATTTCCTCCATCTATCTTTTTAAATTCCTTTGCATTTCAAGCTGTAGGCAATCCACTACGTACTCAGATTCTCTCCGACATCTACAAAACTGGGTTTATAATATAGGCCTATTTTACAAATTATTGTAAGAAATACTGAAATAGCAGCTATAACATCTTGTATAATGTATTATTAATATCCACTGACATAAGTACAGTGGACCCTTGTTATACGTTGGGGTTTGGTTCCAAGATCCCCTGTGGATAACAAAATCCGTGGATGCTCAAGTCCTATTAAATATAATGGCATAGCAAAATTGTGTCCCTTATAAAAAATGGAAAATCAAGGTTTGATCTTTGTAATTTATACTTTTTTTGAACATTTTCAAATCGTGGATGCTTGAATCCATGTATAAGAAATCCGTGTATAAGAAGGACCAACTGTAGTGAGGACTATATATTAGAGAGAATGTTGATCAACAATGAAGATTTTCCGTGGAAGTAAATGTTAGTAAACCTGGGAAGAAATGCAACTTGAGTGTTTCACTGAAAAAAGACTATTCAAAACCAGTTTCTCTGTGTACAAAAAATGAAACTGAGAGACTTGTGTCTCTCACAGAGACATGTTTTTAAGACTTCCCTCCTCCCCAAGTCCTTACCCTGATTTTGTAATTTCTTCCACCAATTATTGCCAATGTTTTTGTTGCTGTTTCTTAAAAAAAAAAAACATATGAGTTCCAGGGCAAAGACATTTGCACAGGTTCTCATGGCCCACTTTATTTCCCAAAGCAAAAATACAAACAAAACTCTGTGTGAGAGATTCCTTACTCTTTGAGTGGGGAACATGATTTTGTTGTTAAACAATATATTTTAAAGCAATTATAGCAATAGATTTACCCCTCCTACTCCTCTGAGTAGGTCAAATGCATATCTTAAATAGAAGCTAAATCAAATGAAAACCAAAATATTTGCTAAGTTTTTAAAAAAATTATTTTATTCCTGGATCCCAAGAGGTTCTGGCACAACAGGCTTTTTGTCTGCAGACCACCACACTCTCAAGCTCATTTTGTTTGTTTTATTTAACTCTCACGGGTAACTTTCCTCCATAGCAGGCTCACGGGTCCTTCCATCCCCCATCCCACACTTCCTTTGTGCTACCTCTGAAAGGGGCACAAGCAGAGATTTGTGTAAGGGAGGTAAACTGTGGAAGGAAGGAAGAAAGAGAGAGAGAGAGAGAGAGGAAAAAAACTCAGGGCTTTGTTTTTAGCATAAGGAACTTCTGTTTCATTTTAACACTGTATCTTCGCATTCGCAGGCTCAAGTCACATATTACAAACATGTGAAATATACCCAGATGGATGGGTATCAAAATGAGCATAAGTGTCTGGATAGTTTTAAAGTGGCACCAGGCCTGTTCCCTTGCTTCCAGCAAGGTGGGAGCGAGACACAATCTGGCTGTAGAGACCAGGAAGCCCATTTAATAAAGCACTAATCTTGTGTAATGTGAGTGAGCTCACTGCCATACAAAGTACTAATTATCGGCAGCATTTTCCAAAGGATATGAATAACTCCCCCTGTGAGAAAGAGGCCCAAGGCACAACCCTGCATCGCTTTAAGTGCTTAATCCACAACATGAATGGCTCCAGTGCACTCCTTTACCCACTCTGCCTGCTTGCAAATGTCCTGAATAGAAAAATGGTAATCATCCAAGTTCAGTGGAAAATGTGCCAAAAACAATACTTTTTTCCTGTTTACATGGTTAGGCTTTGCTGATATCAAAGTTGGCACTCACCAATCTAATTGAATTATTTGAAATTCAATTTCCCTACATGGTTTTCAAACACCTCCTAATGATGTCTGAAGGTTTGGATTTACTTGCGGCATGTGCGTATCATTAAAAAAGAAAAAGAAAAAAAAAGACTAACTGTCATTGGGAAATAGCTGAAATGGGACTTTAGGAACTCAACCCTCAGAAAAGGAAGTATTTGATCAGGGGACACCCCCCATAATCTACATTCATGATTAATATAGATTGGTGGATTTTCCCCAGGTTTGGCAGCAATTGACTCTTGTCACAATGTGAACCAAAATTTTCCCAGAGATTCTAAAGTAGTCATAGTACACTCAGTGGAACTAAACCATGAGTGATTCATGAATTCAATAGAAGTATAGTGTCTAGATCAAGGGAAGTAATAGTCCCACTCTATTCTGCTTTGGTTAGGCCCCACCTGGAATACTGTCCAGTTCTGGGCACCACAATTTTAAAAGGATGTTGAGAAACTAGAGTGTGTCCAAAGGAGGGCGACCAAAATGGTGAAGCGTCTGGAAACCATGTCCTATGAGGAACGACTTGGTGAGCTGGGGATGTTTACCCTGGAGAAAAGAAGGTTAAGAAGTGATATGATAGCCCTGTTTAAATACTTGAATGGATGTCATATTGAGGAGGGAGCTAGCTTGTTTTCTGCTGCTCCAGAAACTAGGACCCAGAGCAATGAATGCAAACTCCAGGAAAAGAGATTCCACCTCAAGATTAGGAGGAACTTCCTGACAGTAAGGGCTGTTAGACAGTGGAACAAACAACCTCAGAGTGTAGTGAAGTCTCCTTCCTTAGAGGTTTTTAAACAGAGGCTGGATGGCCATCTGTCGGGGATGCTTTGTTTGGGGACCTTATCGCACTCACAATTTTCAACTTTTGGGGACGGAAGGAGGACGCTCGTGTGCGTGCGCGTCCTCCAAAAAACGGAGTTTATCGCACACGAAGATAGCCTCCAAGAGGCCCCGTTCTGCCCCCAGCACGCACCCGTTTGCGTCCAGTCCTGACGGGTGCCATTTTTACCGACGGAAGGTAATCCGTCAGGCAAAAATCACGCCTGTCAGGCCTGGACGCGAACGGGTGTGTGCCAGGGGGGTGGAACGGGGCCTCTTGGAGGACGTCTTCATGTGCAATAAACTCCGTTTTTTGCAGGACACGCACACACACGAGCGTTCTCCTTCCGTCCCCAAAACGTTGAAAATTGTGAGTGCGATAAGGCCCTTAGATTTCCTGCTTGGCAGGCGATTGGACTGGATGGCCCTTGCGGTCTCTTCCAACTCTATGATTCTATGATTCTAGCAAACTATAATTAGTTAAACAAATTGACAAACTATCAGTTT
Source organism: Sceloporus undulatus (assembly GCF_019175285.1). Classification (NCBI taxonomy): domain Eukaryota; kingdom Metazoa; phylum Chordata; class Lepidosauria; order Squamata; family Phrynosomatidae; genus Sceloporus; species Sceloporus undulatus. The sequence continues at coordinate 285,407,950 of NC_056523.1, forward strand.
AAAACTTGCTTATTTTTTGAAATTGGCCAGAGTTTGAAATAATAGTCTGTGGTTCAAACATAGGGGCATACCAGCTCTCATAAGAAAGAAGTCCTCCACCAGGCAGTGATAGTGAAGGAGATAGCAGGTGGAGTGTGTGAGACTAAAGCTTTGTTCAGGTTCATTCCACCTTATGCACATAGTGCTGTATCCTAGATTTTTCCTCAGTTACATAAGCAGAATGTAACTAAATAGTGATATCTTGAACTGGGTTTATTCACTTGTCAGCCCTCCAAACACCTAAGAGCCAAACAATGAATAATGATGAAAGTGGATAAATATACCATATATGCTTTTAATTGCATTGAGTTTTTGCACTTTTTAAAAGATAAAACAAGATAGATAGGAGTTGGTTAAACAAGTATTTCAAGTAAGTATGATGCATAATGTGATTGAGATACCTGGCCAGTAAATTTACTGTTTAATCACATGCCCAACCTGGACTGCACTGTGTGTAACCAGCAGCTTATCAAAAGTGTCAGATGTAATTGCATTAGATCTGCAGCTGAACCAAAAGGTACATATACATATAACTTCATAAATGGTTAAAAATCATGAATCATTGGGTGATTTTTTTTAGATGACTCAAAGATGACTCTATCACACAGAGATGCACAAGGTGCACTGAATCTGAAGTTCAGATATTTCACTATCAGATCTGTTTTCTGCAAGATTGCCCCTTGTATTTCTTTAAAAATGAATTGCATCAAGAGTGCTTTATGGCTGCATTCATGCCAACTGGAGACACATTTAATAATCTACTTGTAGTGATTATCACGTTATATTGTGCATATCTATTTACTGTCACTCTATATAGTTAGAGTTCTGCACTTTATAGAGGAATTGTACAAACAAATGTGCAACTGAATGAAACAAATTTACTCTGCTCTCCTTCCACAAATAAAATCACTGAGTTTTAGCTGTACTTTGTTTTAACCTTGCTGAGAGAAAGGTAGAAGTATAAAATAGAT
>NC_056523.1:285408969-285488457 GCF_019175285.1 Sceloporus undulatus
GATAGATAGATAGATAGATAGATAGATAGATAGATAGATAGATAGATAGATAGTCTAAAATAGTGGCAAATACTCTAAAATAGTGGCAAGTTTTATACCAATTCCCAGAGTTCTGTCAGTTTCTCTGAAAAAATGAATAAATAAAGATATGCTTACTGTGACTTCAGTCAAGAATTTATAAATATAATTTAGGCATTCAAAGATAAAAGACAGGCAAAGTTACAAAAATGTGAACATAGTATATATAGGAATTGTAATTTTTGGTGTTTCACTCTTTGAAATGATAGAAGTTTGAGGACTAAAAAATTCATTTGGGAAGGTCAACATTTTAAACAGTATCGCTCCCGAGCGTCCTTTGCGGCCCGCTTCTAATAGGAAAGCATGGTATATGGAAGATCTTTGGGAAATGAAGCGGGCCACACAACGACTAGAGTGCAGCTGGAGGAGACATTGGCGCCTATCCTATAAGACACTTCATCAGAGCCTCTTGAAGGCCTATGGAGTGGCAGTGGGTGCAGCAAAGAATTCGTTCTATGCTACACATATTGCGTCTGCAGAGTGCTGTCCAGCAGAGCTGTTCAGGATGGTGAGAGAGCTTAATCAGCTGCCTCCCGCCCTGAACCCTATATTAGCACCAACTAAAACCTGCTGTGATGACTTTAACAACTTCTTCACAGACAAAATCTCTCGGATAAGGGCTGATCTCGAAACAGCATTACAACAGAAGCAATAGGAGAGGTATCCAGAGATTCCGTGGCCTCTGTTAAACTGGATCACTTTGCGTTTGTAAATACCGATGAAGTGGACAAGCTCCTTGGTAGTGTAAGAAGGACAACATGTGCTCTTGATCCCTGCCCTTCCTGGCTGACCGCCCAGGGAGGAGATGCAGTAACTATACTGTTACGATTCATAATCAATGCATCCGTCAGAGAGGGAAAATTTCCATCTAAATTAAAGATAGCAGTGGTTAAACCACTACTGAAAAAACCTTCTCTGGACCCCCTGGTAAGAAATAATTACAGACCAGTCTCTCTGTTACCATTTTTGGGCAAGGTGATCGAGAGAGCAGTTGCCTTCCAACTTCAATCTGTCTTGGATGATACTGATTATCTGGACCCATTTCAAACTGGCTTTAGAGCAGGCTATGGAGTTGAGACAGCCATAGTCGCCTTAGTCGATGATCTCCGTCTGAGTGCTGACAGGGGAAGTGTGACCTTGTTGGTGCTCTTGGGTGTATTTACCTGACCCTAAAGGCTAGGGACAGTCTGGGGATTCTGTTAGTGTATCGGCCACCCCGTGCGCTAGCGGACTCCCTTAACGAGCTGACACAGCTGGTCGCTGAACTGATGCTGGAGACGCCCAGGCTACTTGTCCTGGGTGACTTCAACATCTCCCTCACGGCCAGCTATGTTCCACCCGGTGCGGCTCGGGAATTCATGGAAACCATGGCGGCCATGGGCCTGTCCCAGCTGATAGTGGGTCTCATGCATTGTGCGGGTAATACACTTGATTTGGTCTTCTGTTTGGATGCGGAAAATCCGTGGGCGGAAATATCTAATATTTCCCCCTTGTCATGGACGGATCATTTCCTGGTGGAGGCAGAAATCAAGGTCTCTGCCCAGATCCCCCCCGGGAGTGGTGGACCTGTTAGGATGGTCCACCCTCGAAGGCTGATGGAACCCAAAAGGTTCCAGGAAGCTTTAGAGGGGTACATGGTTGGAAGTGACGGCGACTCTGTTGATGCCCTGACTGGTATCTGGAATACCGGTCTCTCTAGGGCTATACACAGTATCGCTCCCAAGCGCCCTCTCAGGCCCGCTTCCAAGCGTAAGCCCTGGTATACGGTAGATCTCCGGGCAAGGAAGCGGGAACTGTGACGGCTAGAGTGCCGTTGGCGGAAACACCTTCGCTTAGACGACAAGGCTCTCCTTGACCAACTGATAGAGGTCTACGGAGAGGCGATGCGAGCAGCTAAGAACTCGTTCTATGGTGCTCGTGTCGCGTCCGCGGAGTCGCGTCCAGCAGAGTTGTTCAGGGTGCTCAGGGAGCTAACTCAGCTCCCTCCTGCCCCGAACCAGATCCTTGAACCTTCTAAGGCCTGCTGCGACCAATTTAATAACTTCTTCGCGGATAAAACCTCTCGGAAAAGGTCTTAACGCGACATTCAAAAGCAGAACCTAGGTAGAGGCGTCCAGAGCCTCCATGGACTCCATTAAACTAGATCGTTTGAGTTGGTAAGCACTGATGATGTGGACAAGATCCTCGGAAGTGTTCGAAGACAACTTGCTCTCTCATCCCTGTCCCTCATGGCTAGCGGCCCAGGGGGGACCGGCGGTAACTTTATGTTACGCCGGATCATTAATAATCTTGAGGGAAGGGCAATTTCCATCTGAACTAAAATTGGCCATAGTAAAACCTTATTAAAAAGCCCTCCCTCGACCCCCTGGTACATAATTATCGGCCAGTCTCGCTGCTGCCATTTTTGGGGAAGGTGATCGAGAGGGCGGTTGCAATCCAGCTCAGGCGGTCTTGGATGAAACGGATATCTGGACCCATTTCAAACTGGCTTCCGGGCGGTTACGGGGTTGAGACGGCCATGGTCGCCTTGGTCGATGATCTCCGTTGGGCAGCGACAGGGAAGCGTGTCCCTGTGGTGCTCTTGGACATCTCAGCGGCTTTCGATACCATAGACCATGGTATCCTTCTGGGGCACCTAGCAGAGGTGGGAATCGGGGGATGCGCTCCAGTGGTTCCGGTCCTACCTCTCTGGGAGGTCCCAGATGGTGCAGCTGGGAGACGTGTCTCCGATGAGAGGGCCTTATAATGGGGTCCCTCAAGGAGCCATTCTGTCCCCATGCTATTTAACATTTACATGAACCGCTGGGGAGAGATCATCCGGAGACATGGGGGCGCGGGGTTATCAGTACGCTGATGACACCCAAATAGTCTTCTCTATGTCTCCGACTGATGCAGTGACTGAGGATGGCGTCTCTCCTCTCGTGGCGTGCCTGTGAGTCAGTAATGGGCCGGATGAGGGAAAACCGACTCAAGCTGAATCCAGAGAAACGGAGGTAGTTGTGATAGGTTCCCCTGGTCCAGGAATGGCGGTAGTTCCACCTGTCCTGAACGGGGTCACGCTCCCTGTGAAGGACTCTGTGCGCAGTCTGGGGGTGCTTCTTGACTCGTCGCTTCACCTGACTGCTCAGGTGAATGCGACGGCAAGAACACCTGTTATCAGCTTCGGCTCATTCGCCAGCTGCGCCCATACCTGGCCCAAGGGACCTTGAAACGGTAGTACACGCTCTGGTAACCTCGAGATTGGATTTCTGCACGCACTCTACATGGGGCAACCCTTATACCAAACCCGGAGATACAAATGGTACAGAATATGGAGACCAGGCTGGTCACTGGAACTTCCAGGGCCAGCCATATTACACACCGGTGCTTAAAGATCTGCATGGCTGCCTATTCGCTTCCGGGCACAATATAAGGTGTTGGTGATGACCTATAAAGCCCTAAATGGCTTGGCCCAGGATACCTGAAGGACCGCCTCTCCCCGTACATTCCGCCCGCACCCTCAGAACATCTGGGCAGCAATTACTTAGGGTGCCAGGGGCTAGTGTTGACCTCCACCGTGAGGAGACATTTTCCATCGCTGCCCCACGCCCCTTTGGAACACGCTGCACCACAGCTCCGCTCGGGCCACCTCCTGGCCCAATTTAGAAAGGACCTGAAAACCTTTCTATTTCAGCTTGCATTCCCGACAAAGTCCAGTGGCCTCCCTTCCTCTTCTGTGGCAAAGAGGACTGGCTACGGGGGTTTATTTTGTTGTTGTGTTAATTGTTTTAACCTGAATGTAGATGTTGTGTTTTTATTGATATTTGTTGTGAACCGCCCTGATCTATGGAAGGGCGGTATAAAAATAATAAAAAATTTTTTTATCTCAGCGGCTTTCGATACCGTCGACCACGGTATCCTTCTGGAACACCTGAGAGAGTTAGGAATCGGAGGCACTGTGCTCCAGTGGTTCCGTTCCTACTTCTCAGGTAGATCCCAGATGGTGAAGCTGGAGGACGCTTGCTCCTCTAGGAGGGAACTGACATCTGGTGTCCCTCAAGGAGCTATTTTGTCCCCCATGCTGTTTAACATTTACATGAAACCGCTGGGAGAGATCATCCGGAAACACGGGGCGTGGTGTTACCAGTACGCTGATGACACTCAAATATGGTTCTCTATGTCTCCGACTGACGCAGTGTCTAAGGACGGCATCTCTCCTCTGAATGCCTGCTTGAAGGTGATAATGGGCTGGATGAGGGAAAACAAACTCAGACTGAATCCAGAGAAAACGGAAGTACTAGTGATAGGCCCCCAAGGTTCAAGGAAGGAAATTTGTCAACTCGTCCTTGACAGGGTCACACTTCCCCTGAAGGACGAAGTTCACAGTCTAGGAGTACTTCTGGATTTGTCCCTGCAGTTGACTTCTCAAGTAGATGCGACGACCAGAAGTTCTTGCTATCAACTTTGGTTGATACACCAACTGCGACCCTACCTGAACCAAAGGGACCTTGAAACAGTGGTACACGCACTGGTAACTTCTCATCTAGACTTCTGTAATGTGCTCTACATGGTGCTACCCTTGTACCAAGTTTGGAAGCTTCAATTAGTACAAAATATGGCAGCCAGACTGATCACTGGTGCATCCAGGTTTGACCACATAACACCTATTCTGAAAAATCGTCACTGGCTGCCTATTCGCTTCTGGGCACAATACAAGGTGTTGGTTATGACCTATAGAGCCCTACATGGCTTGGGCCCGAGTTACTTGAGGGACCGCATCTCCCCACACAATCTGCCCTGCACACTCAGAACATCCGGGAAGAATCTGTTGGAGATTCCATCTTCCAAATATGTCTCCACATCCCAGATGGCTTTTTCAGTGGCGGCCCCGTGGATTTGGAACAGTCTCCCCGAGGAGCTCCGTCTCATGACCCCCCCAGAAACATTTAAAAAGAGGCTTAAAACCTTTCTTTTTTGCCAAGCCTCCCCCCCCCCCCCCGAGGAATGAAGTTGAGCGTGCTTGATGTTATCGATTCTCTGCCTTACCCTATGAATGATTGTATTTGTATAATTGTATTACTTGTTTTTGTCTATTTTTATGAGATGCTTTTAATAGTTTTATAGTCTGTAAACCGTTTTGCTCTAGGGAAAAACGGTATACAAATAAAATTTATTATTATTATTATTATTATTATTATTATTATTATTATTATTATATGGCTCGGGTCTGAGTTACTTGTGGGATCACCTTTCCCCATACAATCTGCCCCGCACCCTTAGAACATCAGGCAAGAATTTATTGGAAACTACAAATCTCAAATATGCTTCCACTTCACAATGAGCCTTTTCAATAAGGTCTCCAAGACTGTGGAACAGCCTTCCTGAGGATGTCCGATTGGCACCCTCACTAGAGATAGTCAGGAAAGCAGTGAAAACCGAACTATTTCGCCAAGCATTTCCAGATATGTTATAAGATAATCAATGCCATGCCCCTGAATGAGATGCTGCTTATTTCCCGATTGTACTGTATTGTGTATTGTATGGTTATTCTTAACCATTAGTTAAGATGTTGGAGCTAATCTTTATAATTAGTTAGAGAATTTTAATCATATGTAATTTTATTAGTCTGTAACCCCGCTTTGATCCAATTGGGAGAGGCGGGGAAACATAAATAAAAATGTTGTTGTTGTTGTTGTTGTTATTTGGGAGCAATGTCCTCATTTCTACCCACCTACTCACATAGCTATACCCCTGTCCTAGTTTTTTTTTTCTTTGATAGGCATCTTGCATGTGATAAATGTGAGTGTTTATTGTATGAATCAATAATAACCACCTCTAGCTGACAGTAACAGTGTTGCATGGCATCTATGCACAGCAAAGTAAACTGTCAACCATCAAACATATGGATACACATCACAGAATCACGACCAAATGGATAGCCTGACTGACTATTAGATGCATCTTGCTTGGGACATACTGCCAGACAGGACCACTTGTGGAGTTCAAGGTATAAGTGTGTCATAGGTTTGTATTATTCTTCAAAGCATTTAAAGACCTGGACCTACTGCAAAAGTGATGATTTATACTTAATTCCAGTTTAATTGTATAAACATAAGTTCATTTTCAAAAGGCTTGTCTAAGAAACAGACTACACCTTTTTGTTGTACGAGCTGTGACTTGGCTTTGTTCTTCCATTTTTGTTCCTCATGCATACACTGTTGTGTCAGTTTTAACAGAGCTGCATTAAAGCTAAGATTCCAACTCTACAAAGAGAACAGAAATTTAGATATCATCAGAAATTTAGATATTATAATTGGGATTCTCTTCCTTTCTTATTCTCATGTGATTTCCTGGGATTTTTTTAAAAATAAAAACCATTACTGAAACTTTTATTACTGAACTGATGAGTGAAAGTAATTTTGCTTGGCCCATGAAGAATGATTCCAGTGTGAATCACTGGACTCACAGTTGGCTCTCCAATGACCTAAGCATTCTTTCCCCCCAAAGCTTTGCCTGTCAATGAGTCCTCATGGATTAGAAGCTTACTCCACTTACTGGAACTATTTTTGTTAACTTCATATACATTCCACTCAATATATGGGGGAAATGCACTGCAAAGTCTGGTATTTTCACAGTTGTTCATTCTGGTAAATTGCCAACAGTTGATTATTTCCCTGGGAAATGTAATCTAAGAATTCTGAAAATGAACAGGTATGCTCCTAATGCCACATCTCACCTAACACATTGCTTAATGAAGTATTCCTTGAACATCATAGCAGTATCCTTACTTGTGTGAAAGTCCTGTACTAAGAAATGTTCCGTTGAGTCCTATTGTATGATCATAATAGATATTCTGCTCTGCTTTTTCTCTCTCAGATGAAATCATCTAATCCATTTCATTAGCACAATACGATAGTTAACAGATGAGCACAATATGATAGCTAACAGAAGAATAGAATTACTAATAAGCAATGGTTAGCTCTAGCAGATCCTGATTAATTTGATGAATAAACCTCCAAATATAAATTTTCATGAGAAATTAGACTATGAATTGTTCAACTTCAAAAAAAGATACATTTTCATTTCATTGTTCAAAATTATATTATTTGTGTGTAGAAGTTCAGATTTAGATTTCTGTTTTGTCATTGAAGGTTGCATAGACATCTTTGCATATTTGTTGCACTGTAAATTTATGCTCTTTCCAGATGAAATCAATACACCCCTCCAAACCCCAGAGTTTCTGGAGCAAACTTAGGCGCGGTACAGAGCACCAAAGAGAGACACCGGGGAGGTGCCTCTCCTTGCTCTGCTGCAGCGCCGCAGCAACCAAATTGTGCAACTCTGCTGTGCAGTAAAAAAGGAGCATGCAGAAGTGGCTCTTTTACGGTACAGTTGTGCTGCCGAAAACCACCAGAGACAGCGCGATGGCATCACAGCTGCGCAGTGCTGTTTGGATGCTGTGCTGCTGTGACATCATAGCTGTACACACCGTGTGGATGGTGCTGCGCAGCTGCAATGTCCTCATCACGTGCTAGGGTTGCAGGGCATATGCATGTGCCGCCCCGAGGCAACCCTAGCATGTCACCATGATGCTGCAAAGGGCCAGTATGTACCAGGCCTTAATTTCTGTCCTTCCCAAACCATGGCTAGTATTCAGTGTTGCAATTATGGATCTGTAGCTAGAACTGCAGATCCCTAACTGAACTGTATTTAAAGACATAACCATGTCAGTCTGGAAAAATCACTAGCAATATCCCTTTGCATAGTGATTTTTCCAGACTGACATGGTTATGTCTTTAAATACACCTTTGAAAACCAACTAAAAGCAAAAAGCTGGAAGCAGGACTTTTCGTAGACTTGAATCTACTTCCACTGATGCATGCATCTGAGGAAGTAGACTCAAATCTATGAAAGCTCATGCTACCGGTTTCTTTCTATTGGTTAGGACATTATTGCACAAGAAAAGAGAGCAAAATGAATCGGGAGAGTAGTAGCTTTCTCTGTGCCACTCTGCATGCCAGTACAGTATAGTGCTCCTGTTCTCTTCTTGAGAAAAGAAGGTAATCAAAGTGTACCTTTTGCTGAATGGATCTTTCCTGATATATTTCTCATTTCCCAATCTCCTGATCCATTTTGCCTTTCTTTTGTCATGTGGTAAAGTCCTTAGTCTTAAAGGTGCTACAAGACCCCTTTGCACACTGATCTTTATTTTATAAGACTGCATAGTCCTACTGTTAACCTATGTAAATGCCACCCCAGTCCAGCTCAAGTGTCAGCTGCTAAACTGGTTGAAGGAGGCTTGTTTAGCTACAATGTGTTCAGGATGTAAAAAAAAATAATGTTTCAACCCACTCCTGCGAGTCATGGCTGAGGTCATCAGAAAGAGGACAGTTTCCACAAGTACTTATCACAGCTTTGCACACTAGTAAAGATCGAGTTGAAACACTGTCCTCCTTGTGCTCTGATTGTGGACCTCCTTTGCTGGATTTGGAGGCTGGACCTTAGGGTAGATGTTGGGGTGGGATTGGGCCAAGAACATTACTTAATTTCATCTCCTTAACTAAGTAGGGCCCATTACAAACGGGCTGTTTTGTGCGTGCGGAGTGCGCAGTAGGGTTAGAAAGGGGCAGTGCTTCCGCACCCCCTAACCCTAATGCGCGCTCCGCATGCACAAAATGGCAGCAGCCGTTCCACACAGCCGCCACCATGAGGATGTCACAACCGCACCGCCTCTATACGGGGCGGCGCGGAAGTGACGTCCTCGCTCCACGCCAGGGCGCCTAGTGCGCCCTTAGCATGGAGCAGGAAGGAGCTCCGTTTCGGAGCTCCTTCCTGGTTTGGTCTGCTGGGCGCAGCCTTCACACGGCTGCGCCTAGCGGACCAAAGGAGAAAGGGGCCAAGCGGCCCCTTTCTCCTCCTCCCCGCCGCCGCAGGGTGTCCTTGGGGCTTGAAGCCCCAGGGACACCCCTTTTCAGGCTGTGGGGAAGTGGCGTTTTGCCGCTTCCCCGCAGCCTGAAAAGCGGAGGATCAGGGCCTCAGCGGCTGCCGTTCTGGCCACTGAGGCCCCGATACACCGGGGAAAGGGGCGGGTACAGCCCGCCCCAAATGGGCGGGCTGTAACCCGCCTAGATGATCAAGGATTCCAGTACATATAATTAAACTTCAAATCATAGAAACCACACGTAATGAAAACCCAGTGCATCACTTCACTATATATGCTTTTCATGCATTTTAACACTTGTAATTTCCATTGATTCAATAGGACCCACTCATTGTTCAGATCTGATACGCAAAAAGTTTTTTAAAAGCTAGTCAAAAAGCAGGTAAGCAAAAGTAGATAGTGAAGTCGAGGGCTTTATTGGCCGGCATCCATAGTTTTTTGTGGGGTTTTTGGGCTATGTGGCCATGTTCTAGAAGAGTTTCTTCCTTATGTTTCACCAGCCTCTGCGGCTAGCATCTTCAGAGAATGCTTGCCTGGAAAAAGTGGGTGTATACACACACACACACACACACACACACACACACACACGGTGTGAGCCTGGGAATGCAGGAGTGATTTGCATGTATATTGTTCTGTGCTGATGGCAGGCCTCAGTCTGGGAGGCTAATGCAAAAGGGGATTAGTGTCTGCTAATTGGTGATCATTATCTCCTGGGAAAGCCCTTGACTCTGAGTGGTTGCCCATTTGCATTTACTGAATCCTTATTTTGCTATTCCCCAGGACTGGTAGCCAAATTTTGTTCACTTTAAGGGTTTCTTCTTTCCTGTTGAAATTGTCCAGGTGTTTGTGGATTTCAATGGCTTCCCTGTGCATCCTGACATGGTAGTGGTTGGCATGGTCCAGAATTTCAGTGTTTTCAAACAGTATTTTATGCCCAGGATGGTTTGTGGCATGTTCTTCTACTGCTGATTTTTTTGGCTGGCCCAGTCTACAGTTTCTCTTGTGTTCCTTGATTCTTGCTTGCACACTGTGTTTGGTGGTCCCTATGTAGACTTGTCCACAACTGCATGGTATGCGGTAAACTCCTGCAGCTGTGAGAGGGTCTCTCTGGTCCTTGGCTGAGCGAAGCATTTGCTGGATTTTCTTCGTCGGTTTGTAAACCATTTGAAGGTTGTGCTTCCTCACCACTTTGTTTATTCTGTCTGTGACTCCTTTGATGTATGGTAAAAATACTTTCCCTTTTGATGGCTACTTGTCTTCACTCCTCTGGGTTTTCCTGGGCCTGGCAGCCCTTCTGATGTCTGAGCTGGAATAACCATTAGCCTGTAGAGCCCAGTCCAGGTGCTTCAGTTCATCTTCCAAGAAGTGGGGTTCACAGATGCATTTTGCCCGGTCTACCAGTGTTTTGATTGTGCTTTTTTTGGTCCTGGGTAATGGTTGGAGTTCTTGTGCAGGTATCTGTCTGAATGTGTGGGTTTTCGGTATACTGTGTTGCTGAAGATGCCAGCCACAGATGCTGGTGAAAGAAGAAACCCTTCTAGAACATGGCCACATAGCCTGAAAAACTCACAAAAAACTATAAAAGTAGATAGTGTTAGCCTAGTGCCATTTAGGTACTGAATTCCACTACTAAGAAAATTCCATTAGACAATTATTCTTGCTAATAACCTTTGTAATATAGCAAAATGCATTTTTAGACATGCTTTTTAAATACAGTGTGATCTCAGTATCTAAAGACTTGCCATCCATGGATTTCAGTAGCTGCAGATTTGCCATCCATAGATTTGAGCATCTGCGGATGGCAAGCCCGTGTTGTCCCTGATGGTGGCACAGTCACATGAATGCACTACCACTAAGGACAACAGGGTTGTCCCTAATGGCAGTGCAGCCACATGCATGCACCACCATTGGGGAAATCACAGGCTGGCAAGTCTCTGGATATTCAAATTCATGGATGGCAAGTCTGCGGATATAGAGGTCACACTATATTTTAAAAGCATTTCTAAAAATGTACTTTGATGTATTAAAAAGGTTACAGTGGGACTTGTTATCTGCTGTGGTTTGGTTCCAGGATCCCCCATGGATAATAAAATCTGTGGATGCTCAAGTCTCATTAAATATAATGGCATAGCAAAATAGTGCCCCTTACATCAAATGGCAAAATCAAAAGTGTTTCCCCCCCCCAAATATTTGCAAGCCATGGATGCTTGAATCCGTGAATAAAAAAATCTGTAGATAAGGAGGGCCAACTGCATTAGCAAGAATATTTATCTAATGAAATTTTCTTAGTAGTGGAATTAAGTACCTAAAATGGCACTGGGATAACAGTGAATGCATGTGATTGTGCCACCATTAAGGACAACAGGATTTCACCTGAAGTCCTGTTGTCCCCAGTGGCAGTGTGGACAGATACATGCACTGCCATAGGGGACAATGGAATGTGAGCATCCACAGATTTTAGTATCCACGAGGGAGTCTGGAACGGATCCCCTGCAGATATTAAGGGCCCACTGTATGAGCACTTACCACTGAAACCTTTCTATATTATTACATATATGACAGACTTTTCTTTCTTTCTTCTTTCTTTCTTTCTTTCTTTCTTCTCTCTCTCTCTCTTTCTTTCTTTCTTTTTTGTTTGTTTGTTTGCTTGCTTGTTCATCACTTTTCTGTGCTTTTCTCTGATTGGACTTCATCAACAAATAACATTCCATGTGTGGAATACACACAATAAACATGCAAATCACTCCTGCCTTTCCAGATCACACAATATATATAGCCAAGTCCTTTCCAGGCAAACATTCTTTGAAGATGCCAGCCACAGATGCTGGTGAAACGTCAGGAAGAAACTCTGCTAGAACATGGCCACATAGCCCAAAAAACCCCACAAAAAACTAACATTCCATGTATTGTAGGCCTATTTCATACACTGTATACCTTAATTCAGATACTCATTAGAAACACAGGAAGCTGTCCTGTACTATGTCAGATCTTCAGTTCTTTTAGCCTAGTAATGACAATTCTGACTGTTTGTGGCTCCCTAGAGTTTCAGACAGGATTTGTTTCCTAGCCTTGTCTGGAGATCCCTCGTATTCCCTGGTGGTCTTCAATCCAAGTATTAACGAGGCCTGGTAATGGTTAGGTTCCAAAATCACATAAGGTCAGGTGTGTTCAAGATGGCTTGTTGGTAAACTGGGGTTTCTATCAGTGGTAGGGAAGCTGTGTCCTTCCAGATGTTGTTGGACTCCAACTCCCATCAGCTCCAGCCACCATCCTCAAACCTCAAAGATGACAGCAGATGTAATCCAGTGGTTGTCCCCCATCTCTGATCTAAATCATTCTCTATACCTCCTATGCAGATGTTATAGCTGTTTCCACTACATGTTTTCCCACATGGAAGTAGGAAAGTGGAAATCTGCCACTCACTGAATGAACGTTAAATATGATTGAACATGTGTCTCCTTCAAGAGGTTTCCCTGCTTCCTTTTTTCAAAGTTTTGTTTCCAAAGGGAATTTCAGGTGGAAGTAATTTTTGATTGCCACTATGCCATATGGAACAGAGCTTAAATGTATACCGTCTTGTCTAGAACAGTACATATCCTCTAAAGTATCCCATTATGGGCTCATTTTCACATGTTACTTTCAGTGCACAGATGATTCAATCAACCCAAGAATTGCCGAATATAAACCCTTAGACTCTAGTTATTATCAACATTTTTCAAGCCGAAGTTTGCGGAAAATCTATGAACACTCACCATGCAAATCTATATTTTAAAAGGACTAGATTATTTTAAGGTCTATAAAAATAAAAAATGACATTGGATCAAATTGTTTAATTAAAGAATTATTTTCTCTTGTGATATGGAATCAAAGGCCTGTTTCTCCAGATGTGAAGAAGATAAGGCTACAACTGGACATCGGATATTGAATGGTTTGGAACAAAATTACTGACCAACTGCTCATAAACTCTCTACTATAATCCCCCCCCCCCCCCATGTTAGCACTCTGCTGCAGCTCTTCTCCCTTTATCCTTTTAGCAATTGGAGCAAAGCTTTCTTATGGAGAACCCTTGGATATCACACACATATCTTTCTTCCAATCTTATAAGAAGCAATTTCATTCAAAATATCTTTCTAATTCTTGCCATAAATGGATACAATAACAGAGTTGGGAATTTCCTAAATCATTCTTTAATTTGTCACAGTAGTTTTTAAGTTTCACATTAAACCATTTTTTTACATTTAAAAAACAGAAACAGCAGTGGTAGAGCTACAGCTAAGAAAATGTGGCTTGGATGAAGATAAGAATAGGCTTTTCAGACAATATCTTCAATTACTGGTAAAATTTATTTATTTATCCACTAATTACATTTATAGGAATTTTACTATACCTTTACTTTGTCATGCTTCCTACTTTTGTATTCAATTGCCTATGATTAACAAGAAATCCTGTTTTGGTGTATGACCTATTTCTTTCTAGACTCCAGCAGAGCATCTTTCCATTTTTTTTCTTTTGTTTCTATGGTTGGTAGACTTTGGCCCAGTATAGCTGGGCCTTTTAGCATGTAAGGTACAGGTTTTTATTATGTATATATGATTTATAAAAATAAAGAAGAAAAAAGCTAGGATGAAATCTGGCTTGAAACTAAAAAAATAAATAAAATGGAGCTAAGTAAACATATATTCTTTGCAGCTCGTGATAGTTGGGACTGTTAACCCTTTTTCTTAGGAGGCGGTGTACAGGCAAAACATTTAATATTACATATGTATACTGGAAAAAATATTAAAATGCAAAAATAGAATGCTAAATACTTTGCCAGCATGCATGTTTTCAAAGTTTGTATTCTTATTTAGTGTTCCTCTTTTAACAGTGTATGTCTGTAATCAGTAAAGATGTAATGTGGAATAAATAATAATTTATTAATGGGTGATTCAATAAATGGTTGAAATCAGGTGTGATAATGGGAATTTTGGATACAAAGAATAAGCAGCAAAATGACATGGAATTAATGCACAGAAAGGCAAATAAACATAAGGAATAATTTGCCACGTGAATCTATTGCATCGATGAGTACCAATTAGTTCAAGAGACATCTAGATTGCTTCCAGAGAAAAGAAATGGAAGGAAGTGGTTTTAAAAAGCAAGAACATGGGATGAAGATCAATCAAAAAAGGTCTGTTGGCAGCTATCTTTATCCTGCTCACAAAATGCTTTCTCCTCTTCATCTCAAAGTGGGAACTAACATTTAACACCATGGTTTGTCCAAAACATTGAATTAGCATCTCATTTCCTGGAGTCTGGTAGTTGGTGTCATGTGGTCCTTGACTCTCAGACACTGCTGTTTATCACATGTTTAACACTGACTAGTTTGAAGACAGGTTGATCTTCTGAATTGAGGCACTAGAATGCATTTGGGCAGAACAAAAAAAATGGAAAGCACGTATTCACAGTGGCAGAGATAAAGAAAACGAAGACCCATGTGCTGTTGATAGTCCACAAACCTTATTATCTTAAGAAGTCCAACATGTTTCGGCCTTGGCACAAATTGGCCTTCTTTAGGGGCTATTGTAAAATGAATAAAAGTGCATTTATTTTAGTTGTAGTATTGGGACAACACATAAATCATCTTTAAAATGCACTATTGAAATTATTTTTAACTATTTATTCCAAATGGTTCCATTTACAGGCCACTGTATATACAGTAAATACACAACCATAATGAAAGGATTTAACAATTATGTAGACCAAAAATGGTATAAGTTGTCCCATTTCAGTACTTGTAAAAGAACTTTTGTAATCTATGCAATCCAATGTAAATGCAAGAAAATACTGTATATTTTGCAGAACATATTACCAGTTTGAGAAACAAAAGAATAGGGGCATCTCTGGTTAATCACTTTGAACAAATGAAACATACAGCAACTGACATAAGCGTTTGGGTACTGGAGTTAATAAATAATAAAAATGTGAATTGTTTTAAAAAGAAAGAGGTAGAGTGGATTTTTAAACTAAAAACTTTAGTACCAGGGAGTTTTAATGAAGATTTGGAAATACAATGTAATATATAAAAATTTGAAATAAATGGCTAAAAAGAATTTCAATATTGCATCAGCTAGATAGAACAGAGCTGAGTAACTTTATGAACAGACTGCATCATGCATTTTCTCACTGGTTCTCTCCAATGATGTTACTTAAAAAATCCATAAATATGAACTCATTGGTGGCCCTAATGCCTGCATTCTAATACTCAGAATGTCAACTTCGTTGAGATTGCAGACTGCAACTCCTGAAATCTCTGGTAATAGGTATGTATATGATAATATGACAGATGATATTTGATTTTTAAGAAATTATGCTTTTAGAGATGATTTGTGTGTTGTCCCAATATAACAACTACAGTGGACTGGACCCTTGTTATACGCTTGGGTTTGATTCCAAGATCCCCCATGTATAACAAAATCCATGGATGCTCAAGTCCCATTAAATACAATGACATTGCAAAATGGTGTCCCTTATAAAAAATGGAAAATCAAGGTTTGATATTTGAAATTTATACTTTTTTGGAATATTTTCAAACTGTGAATGCTTGAATCTGTGTATAAAAAAATCTGTGTATAAGAAGGTCTGACTGTATAATAAATGTACTTTTATTCATTTTACAACAGCCCCTGAAGGAGGCCAATTTGTGACAAGGCCAAAATGCACTGGGATTTTTAAGAAAATAAAGTTTGTGGACCATCAGCAGCACGTGGAACTTCGTTTCCTTTATCTCTCTGGAATGCATTTCATCATGACTGGTTGCAGAATAAATAGAATAAGTAGAGAAGAAAACTATTTCAGCCCAAAATATTGTCAGAATGTCTCAGGTTTCCAAGAAGGAGTGGGGGTGGTAGGAAAGAGTCTTGGGTATTAAAAGCTTCCTTTTGCCATGCTCCAAAAGAAACCTGACCTCCAGGCACAATAAAGCACATTTGTTCCAGCCATAAAGTACTTCAAGAAAGAGAGAGACAAAGTCTAACTTGTCCATTTAATTTTCTATACTCTCACACTCCCTCTCTCCATAAAAAATACCCCTGAAGATCTCTAAGCAGTAATCAACCAGGACAAATTCTTCAGCAACTTCTTTCTGTAACTGCCACATGCCATATGCAAAAAGGCCCCCCTCCTCTGTTTATCTACAATACAGAGACCAAAGGTTTTCTCGGATTCCTAATGGTTAAAGACAAATAAAGCACATAGCCGTGACATCACTGCCAATACAACTGGGTAAAAGTCACCTATTTTTGTTTTGCAAGAACAGATTCCAGCTTGGCTCAAACTGCAGCCAAAAGAATAGCAAAGGAAGTTGTCCTCTTTTTCAGCTTGTTGTACTTTTCACAGCACTACTTCAGGTGACAAAAGTTGTGGAGGTGGGCAATATCAATCAAATGCACTTCTACATTAGGCTCCTGCCCTCAGGATGCCTTCCCACTGTCAGTGATGAAGTTCAGTTCATCTGGTAGTCAATGAAAAATAGGGCCTTGACTCCTGTTTTATGTTTTGTCTAAAGGCAACTGTAGTTCAGTAGATCAGTGCCAGCAGTACCTTCACTTCAGTCTATTCTCCTATCAAACAGTTTAGAAAGAACACACAACACTTTTCAGTTGGTGATTTTTGCTGGTGTAACAGTTATACATGCTTATGTAAGCACTTTCATGAGTATAAAGGTGCCAGGTAAACAACAGTGGAAGCTGTCCCTATCAGGGTAAGAAGCTGCCTTGCCATTTCCTGATGTCCTTCAGAACAGACAGGGTAGGATCCTCTCTTAGTGGAGATAGTTTTCACTGCCATTCCTACCCATCTCCCTACAGTTGTCACAGCATCTGCTGGCACATTACCTCTAGTGCTATACTGCTACTCCCTACTGGTCGTTCTATGCTGATGTAGTCATGCCAGCCAACAGGTTCATGGCCTCAGTCTCCAAGGCAGAATGTACCCAAGTACATGAGCAAAGCATTGCATACAGAGCCCTTGTTTCTATGGATATGAATAGGCGGCCTTTGTGCAATGGAGCAAGGGCAATAGGATCCTTAGGGTGGTCTGGTACTTTACTCTAATCATTTCCTCTAGGAATGATCTCTGCATTACAGCCCCAAATGAGGGGCATCACAGGAAATACTTGGACCAGTATTCACACATGTAGGGCTTGTTGAGAAGTTACCATCAAGTTTCAAAAATTAATTGTTTAGGCTCTTTGTGATGGCAAAGAAATGATAGACAGACTTACACTGGGATGGAATTGAATATTCAGATTCATTTATAGAAACTAATATTAGACTTCAGGTTCATTTATAGAAATTGATAGCTTTAAGGGAGCAAAGGGTCACAAGGTCTGATTCCCTGCCCTAAGCCTCTGCTGTAATATTGTGCAATGAGTGTGTATAGATCATTTTTTAATGATTCCACGGAAGCAACTGTCACCATGTCTCTTTATTACATAAACAAAAGATCTCTGTCTCAAGGAACACACAATCAAAATCAGATGACAACAGAGGAAAGGAACGTGTGAAGTTGCTAAGAAGGAATAAATCTGAGCAAATGTTTTCATATGTTTTTAGGTTTGCTTTTTTGCTGAACATGTTTTGTTGAATTAAATGTTCTTCTCATAGGCAAAAAGGAAAAAAATCAAATTTTCTTAGTTTTGAAGACTATTTGTGGTCTGGGATGTATGTACTACAAAACCTCCACAGACCACGTCCTTTTCTGTTCAGAAAATTGTGCAGGAAACTTCTTTTCTGTACAGAAACCACCATTTTATGTGAATAAAACCCATATGTATCTTTTGATGCTCCAAACTTAAAAGATTTTCATCCCTCTACTGTTCTTCTTGTCATGGTTTTCCAACACTCACAAAACACATTTTTGTTACACATTCAAATATTTTCTGTTTTCTTTACTTCCCTAGCCTGAGTACAACAACTAACTTTTCAATCCTGTATTCACTTTCCATGAAGTAAGTCCCATTTAATTCAGCTGGACTTATTTCCAGATAGACATGGGTACAATGCACAGTAAAGAGTTCAGAGATGGGGTAAATTAAGGATTTGGATTAGAATTGGGGGGGGGGAATTGTTT
This sequence comes from Sceloporus undulatus, assembly GCF_019175285.1. NCBI lineage: Eukaryota > Metazoa > Chordata > Lepidosauria > Squamata > Phrynosomatidae > Sceloporus > Sceloporus undulatus. The sequence goes on from NC_056523.1 coordinate 285,427,079, forward strand.
AGAGCCGGAAAAGCAAGCTGAAAGTAATGGAAGTTGTCTATAAACAGCACAAATGTGACACTACATAAAGTTTAAACCTACACTGATCTTAATATCACAATGTGTGCAATAAAAAAGAAAAAATAGGCATTCTTCCATTATAAAAGGGTGGGAGGGGGAGTGCCATATATCTGGCTGGCTATTTGCTAGCAAACACATCATGCCATTGTTCCTGCAGTCTGACCTATTTTCCTTTCTCAAAAGCAATGTCACAATTATTAAAATAGTTTCCAGAAATCTTTTATAGGACTCTTACCAGTACACTGCCATCAGTCCAGCGGAAGTCACTTTCATACATCTTATCATTCAAGCCAATCCACTGGTAGTCATGCCCTAAGCCTTGAAGGGGAAAGAACAAGGGAGATGTTATTTTTAAGAAAACAACAAGCATTCCCATAAAAGGGAATTGTCTTAAAATGAAAACATTTTCATTGAATGAATCAGGCTTCCTGTGTGTTCTTCAAAATTGTTCCACTCACTACCATTTATACTTGCAGTGTTTTTAGTTTTCAGATAGATACAAAGATGTTTTCACAAAGGCTGGTATCATGTTCAATATTGTAAGCAAGATGTATGATCTTGTAACTTTTGGGATTCACATTTATGGTTGTTAATGAGACAAAAGTAAAATTGTGAGTGTCCTAGTTGCATGGTGCATTGAGAAAAGAAGTTGTGGAAGGATCCTGAGAGTCTCTCCAACTGCTCGACTCAATGCACCCTGCAATTGGGAGATGGCATCTTCATTTCTCACTACCCTGATCGGCAGCATGTCAAAACCCATTCAGCTGGGGTGCTGTCTGGCTTAGGAGATGGCATCAGAAGATGATGAAGCTCTGTTATCATAGTTCTGTCTGCCAACATAGGAACAGCTTATATATATATATCTTTAACATATTTTTCTGCTAATTGGTTGAAACATCCCTAAGCACCTGTCTCACCTTTCCTTCCACTCACCTACCCAATAGCTACACAAGTAGGCAGGCTTTACACTTGCGGGATTTACTTTTTCATTCACAAGAACTCCTGTTCTATCCATGGAAGACTTCTAATTGTTACACTTAGAATAAAAAAAATCATAGGAATTTGTTTCAAATTCTAAAACTGACCATAGCTCAGAGTTCTTCCATAGCAAAATTCTACTCCTGGTTTATACCCATTCTCCTTCATTTTAGGGAAAGAATGTTGCTGTTGCAACTGGTAGTAGAACTGTTAATAACTGTAACTAGAGACTTTTTCCAACTAGGTTTAGCAAAATTATATATTTCCCAGAAAAATAATAGGTAAGACCAAATTTGGTTTATTGGTGTAACGAATAACACTTTCTAGTTATTTTCAAAAGTTACTTGTAAGGGCATTTTAAGAGGTGCTTTAACAGGAGGTTTTCCAGTTTTAAGTTAATTCTAAATTCATTGGTGTCATTCAAAATAATTAACAACTAGTTCTGTCTAATTTTTGCCTAAATGTATACATGTTTTTTTAAAAAATCATATGTTGTATGAGTTGTCATTGGAAACATATGTGTGCCGCTCTCCAGCAGCACCAGAGGGAAGATATCAGGGCTGGGCACTATTTGAATGACTATCCCTCACTCACTCCTCTTGTTCTTCTGCCTTTTCCACCCTCCTTTCCTCTTTCTTGCCTGCCTTTCTTTTCCTATCAGAGGCAGTCTGCAATTGACTCCCTATTCTCCACTTCCTTAGCTTTCCCCAGTTGTGTGAACTGCTGTGGTAGAGCCAAGGCTAGACAGGAAAGCTTCTGGATTGCTGCTACTGCTATTGCCTCAGATGCTGCTGCCGAATAACCACAGGAGACCGTGCTGGAGGAAAGGCCACAACTTTATTAAGCAAACCATTGGTAGGGTTGGCAGAAAGCATGAGGTCATGATCTGCGAAATCAAACAACCCCACGTTTGTCTGATTAACCACAACCTGGCACCCACCAGGTATTGGGATGACCTAGGGGCTAAGGCACACCGTATGACCGCATCTCTGCCATGCGTTCACATATTCGCTAAGCCCCTAGTCACTGGGAGGCGCTCTCGCGTTATGGCCCTCGCAATGGCCATACGCCTGCCCTATTCGCCCCCCGGGTCCCGACTGACTCCCAAACCAGAGCTCCGTAGCCCTGGTACCACACCGTGCAGATCCTGGCCTATGCTGCCGCCCCAAAGTTGTGACAAAAAACCCAAACCCAAGTGGTGGGTGGGTGGGAGAAGGCTCAGCTCCTCCTCCCTTCCTGCTTGGCTCCTAACCATCCAGAGCCAAGCGCCGACTGAGGGCCGGGGCTGGCAGAACGGCCTATATAGGCCTAAGCCCCGCCCTCAGTACCACCTGACCAGGAGACTCCTCCTCCAGGCCCGCAGAACCAATCATCTGCCCTGGAGGACTGGAACTCCCGGTCACCGAGCCCAGCTCCCAGAGCGTCGCGGGGCGGAAGGGCCTCCCCTTCACCCCGCGCACCAATAGGGATCTGGGGAAGCCCCAGAGCACTCTGGGGCTTGTAGCCGTTCGCTGCGTCTAGCGGCAAAGCGGTCAGCCCGCCGAGTTGGGCAACCGCTTTTTGCTAAAGAGGGTGGCTCAGAATGTGCTAGCCAGAGAAGGGGGCACACCAAAACATTTCATTTTCTATTTTCACAACAAACAGTTTGATGAGCCCCCCAAAATGTTAACAAGCAGATTGGGTAAACTGGGACAAACTAGCTGAATGACACCACTGGCTAAATCTACCCTCCCCCCCAAAGTAACAAAGTAATGGAAATGTAACAATTCGTACAACTAACATGATGATTCAACATTTTTCATCATCATGGAATGGGTTATTTTTTGAACACCATAATGAGGCATGGAATTAATTACTTTTGAAAAGTAACTTTTCAAGCTTTGATTGGGAGTCATAAATTTATAATAGTAAAATTATAACCAAACTTGCCTCTATTATGGAAATCAAAGCATTATACAGAGGATTTTTGAGCATTCTCTTGGGGGCAGCGAGGTATTTTTTCAAACCATTTGAGGACCCAAAAAGGACCTTTTTATTCAGAAAATGACCCAGATATCTTTTGCTCATCACTTCCCATTTCATTTTTTAAAGGCCTAGATTCTAGATCAAACCACTGCTGAGTGCTGCTGAATTTGGTACTGCAACCAGCAGTTGAACATTACATTTCCCATTTCCAAAATAGTGAATTTCCATGAAAAAATAAAGAAATACAGGGAATGCATGTCTTGCTTTATGGGGAAATGAACTTCCTGGAGGCTTCCAAGAGTGCTGTGAAAGGAAGCCCTGTTTCAGAGAAAAAAGGGGAGAGATATTAACTATTAACTACTAGCATGGCACAAATCAGCAGGAGCCCACAGAAATGACTGTCATTCGTTTGCCTGCACCTGATTTAAAACACTGCCTAGGAGGGCTTTAGAGAGCATCACATCCAAAGGAAGCACTCTGAGAGTTGAATCATGTCCATAGAATGACATAAAGGCAGCTTTTCCATGTAACCTATCACCAATATTAATTTTATTTTGATGTAAGTGCAAAAACAGTAAATGTGACAAAGTACAAGATAACAAAAATGGTAACCACAAAACAATCATGTTAGTTTTTCTAGTTCTTCATTATCCTTAATATTTAGCTGTGCCTTGCTGTGCATTAATCTTTTCAGGGATTTATCCTCTTGGTGACATCATATAAATGCTTAAAAACATTTCCAAGGATAGATATGACAAACTAGATGGCAGAAAATCAACAACCTAGAGGCTTGTCCGAAAGCTACCCATATCTGAAAGTGAGAAATAGTATGGGTTTCCTTCCAAGAACATATTCAGGAACTGAACATCTAACCCAGGGGTTCCCAACCTGGGGGTCACCAGGTTGGGATTCCCCCCTGCCTCCCCCTCCTCCCTTTTTCCCCACGGGTGCCGGTGCTAGCGCCAGCAACCGCAAGGAGAAAGGGCTGGGGTGGCCTCCTCCCCTTGCCTTCTCCTCACGGGTGCCCTCCAAGGCACCTGGAAGGAGAAGGTGAAAGGGACGGGACTGCAAGCCCCAGTGGCCTTTGCGACCGGAAGTCCCGCCCCTTCTTCCCAGGTGGCCTCCCTGATTGGTTGGGAGGCTGTGAAGGGGCGGGACATTTGGCTGCAAAGCCCGCTGGGGCTTGTAGGCAGTTGAAAGTCCCGCCCCTTCCCCGCCTGACAACCAATGAGGGAGGTTGCGGGCGGGACTTTCGCCGGGAATGGGGGTCGCGGCCCAACAAAGTCTGGGAACCGCTGATCTAATCCAAATATTAGCACAGCTAAAGAAGTTTTTTGGAAACAAACCTTATGTGCATTAGCCTGGAATGCTCCCTTTTTTTTCCCAAACAGCACCCAGGGCTGTAACAAATGTCAACTTCTCCCAGAATATAAAGCAATTGATGTGCTTCACTTGTAATGAACAGTATTTGTAAAGTGTCTGGAGATGAGATTGTCTAAACAGGGAGCTGAAAAATTCAGAAGAAAACACCTTACTTAAGTTTTCTCTTAATCTCTTTTACTCATGAACTAAATTCTTTAGGGTTGTAAAAGATTATTTCCTTCAAAGTACAGCAATTTTGCCCATCCCAGCTAATGAATACAACAGACCCTGGAGCTGGAATCTAGGAACAAAGTAGTAGTAAAAGGGTCCCCTTTTAAAAGGATAAACGATAACACACATTTTTGAAAGCAATGTATATAAAAAACACTTAGCAGCTTAGTGGGTTTTTGAAAAGTCATTTCATTCCCTTTGCATCTTTAGGCACAGCACTGGATGAAAATGTCACTTACGGTTCACAAAGAGCTGCTCTTCATGCGACAAGATGCTTGTCAAATGGGCTCCCTGGAGGCGGCATTCTCTCTCAGCTGCATCCCATGTCCTGCGATGGGCAAAGTATTTGTAGCACTGCCCTTGGAATTTGTGCCACCCATAATCACATGTTTCTGTGTCTGCAACAATGAAGCATAGACTTTTGAAATTAAACATGGATTGGCAAAGCCCAGGGTTATTGAATATGTCAGTGTCAAAAATAAATCAAACGGAAGCACTCAATGACAAGACAACCCAGTTTCTTGATAAACATACAAACATACCATATCAATAACATTTATGTCAATCTGCTCTTTTGCAAATTGTTTATCTTTCTTGATCTAAGCTTTGTTGTTCTGATGGCCAGCTTTGGCCAAAAAGTACTGAACTTTGGAAAATAACAGAATCTGCCATTGGTAACATGTTGGCTGGGGACTTCAAGAAGCTGTCATATTAAAGTAACATTTCCAAACTCTGATAACCATCACAAACCAAGGTATTTGCCATGCATCCACAGGAAACGTTTATACTGGTCTTGGAAGATATTATGACAGGCTCTCACTATTTTAGAAGGAAGGAACAGCCTAATCTGAACAGCCTATGGCCTGCTGCTTCAACAGAAGGGAGTTGGGGCTGTTAAATCTTCAAAGAAATCAAGATGTATATATAGCTTTTTTGGATTAGGGCCACTGCCTGTATGTTTTCCAAATGCATATCCTTAACTATTAATGCTAGAAAGCAGAAAGGGAATTCTACTGCACCAGATGCCAGATACCACATTCCATATGGAATGGGGGAGGGTGGACAACCCTGTCAATGTAAGGTAAACACTGAGAAAACTGTGCTGGTAAGAAAGAAGGTTTTGTAGGAAAGAAAGAGCACACTAATGTAAGCCTTGTATGTCCTGGGCAGCCTGATTCTATGGAACCACTTTAAATCTTTAGTGAAAAGCCATACTCTGTAGCTGGCAAGTAAGGGTTACCTATTACCACTGTTTATTTCAAGGGCTCTTTCACACTATACTGCTATGGTAGCATTCTATAGAATGCTGAGATTTGCAGTTTGGTGAGGCACTACATCTGTCTGGCTGATAATTCTAAATATTCCTCCCTAAACTGCAAATCCCAGGATTCCATAAAACCTTGGCTTTGAAAGTGGAAGATAGTGCTGTAAATGTACAATGTGAAAGGGCCCCTCGAATAGTAAACTTTGAACAGTCTGGGGGTCCCAGGACCCACTGTGGACTATAGCTGATTCAGAAAAATGAAAATAGCTGGAGGTCTAGTTACAATTTTTACTTTTGATGAGTTGTGAGGAGTCTGGTGACCTTGTACCATCTTCTGGAACAAAACTGCCACTCTTTGAGGCTTCAATAGTGGCTTTTAAAAAAAGAAAAATAATTTCTTGGGGGCAGAGGCATGGGACACTCCAGGGCTCCCATGATCCCAAAAAACTATATTGGAATATATATATATATATATACACACCCACACACATACACACACACACACACACACACACACACACACACTAGACTGATGACATGAATTCTGTTGTGCTCCCCAACTAAAGCAGATCCATTGAATCAAAAGGATTCACCTATATCTTGACTTATTCAATGATCGATTCAATAGGTCTATTCTAGTCAAAACTACACAATAGGATTCAGGCCTGATCTCTGTAGTTTGCACCATGCCTAAACAAGTTCTACAACATTTATCTGTATAATGATTATATTTACACTGCTAATGATGAATAAATATTATGATATCACATCATATAGACCAGAGCTTTGGAAAAGCTACCTTTTTGGAGTACATCTCCAAGAATCATCCAGCCAGCTTGCTGGGCATTGCGCTCCAGAAAGACAGCTTTTCCAAACTCTGATACAAAGAATCAGTATTATGTACCAGTTGCAAAGATGAATGTGGAATAGTTAGATTTACCTAAATCAGATTTACCCAGAATTTACCCTACAATAAGTTTCCACTAATTTTAATACATCCAGAGTGGGTTCTTCCATATTGATCTAAAGAAACATGAGTTCTCATAATAGAGCTCCTTGGATTTTGCCAGTGCCTGTCACCTTCACATCAGCTCAAAAATTCTTTGGGTGTGCTTTTTGTAGCGCTTTCTTCAATCTTCTCTAGAGCGGGTCCAAATGTTGTTGTTTTTTAAAATGAGGCACAGGGTTTACTGAGATGGTTCTTGTTTTGAATGACATTTTTTCTTCTTCCTGATTATTTTTTTTCCCTTCGAGTAATAGTATTATAATGTGAAGGAACCAATTTACTGATACCCTGATGGGCTACAGCACCATAACTCTAGAAAAATAATCAAAAAGAAAAAGAAAAGGACAAGAAGAGAAGGAACCTTTTCTTTTATTTTGGAATTAAGGGTGGGAATAAACCCTTGCAGGTGGTGCCAGGCTTTGCCAGTCTGAGATAACAGAAGCATCATTTAATTACTTTTAAACCCTTTAGAACTACAGAAACAAACACAAAGTCTCAACACTTTTGCTTCATCTGGAAGAATCCTGTGTCCAGAGTTAAGTAGATCAAGTCAGAGTCAAATCTACCATATCTGTCTTAGCTCTCTTTTTCCTTTTTAACAGAAAAAATATCCTCAAATCCTTATTTTAAAATGAGAATAGAACAAACACACAGTCAGATACATAAGCAGTCCATTATCTCTAATTTGGCCTAGCGCCTCAATGAAAGAAACTGAGTTAGTTCATCAACTCTGTTCCACTAGTTTCATGAATAACTTTAGCTTCACCAGAGCCTATGAGTTTGATTTTAACACTGCCATAAGGCATGTAAGTTACAAGTAGAGAGAAAAATTAAATCCAGGTGGATTGGTGCCTCCTGCATTTCCCCCCTCCCACTGCGTTCGTTAAAACATTTTTTTAGTTACTCATTTCAACATTGTGGTCTGGAAGTACCGATGACTGAAAACCGCCATAAAAGAAAAGAATTGTCATTATACAATTAACAGATGGAAAGCTGACGTGTTACTTCAACAGAGATTAAGACTAGCCAAATCATTATTATATGTCCCTGAAAGATAAAATTTTAATAAATACAAGAGCTTATTTGCTGAAGGCTGTTGTAAAACTGGAACATAAAATAATGAAATGCACATTGTCTGTCCTCACAGGAAGGATGGTACTGATAAGAATGCACAGTAAAGAAGCATTTGTACCACCCAATAATTCAAGTCTTCTAAAGGCCAGTGAATATGACACTTGGAACTGAATCATTTTTTAATAGATTCATGCCACTTACAAGCTGACATGTTGCTAAAATTTCACTGTTCTTTTAAGTTGTGTCTATTGCCTTTGCAGATGGGGTTTGGGATAGAACTGCCTATTGTCAGGGCAGCTTACAAACCATGACTATATTTGGCTTATAAAACAATATTTCCCATATTTATAAATAGTCTTTGAGCTGGCAAATACCTTGTGCTGTACAATTAAAAACTGCATGCAATATATGTTTTTAAAACATAAAGCCTTATAAAAACATCATATTCTTTACATCATCCAAACTAGCTAGTCACCATGACTATGTCGCAATAGGTAATAGACTTACTTTCCCTTGGAGTAAGCCCCATTGAAGAGTTATTTATGCATAAGGTTACACTATAAGTCCCATAAAAGTGATAGAACTTGGTTAGTCACAATCTCATTCTAGTGGTTTTGTTGGAAAGTAGTCACAACTGATATTAGCTAGATTGGAATAAAACTGTTTTGTAGTCAATGTCTGTTGTCAGGCTGCTTCTTACAACATGGCCTCATCATTTTGCCTCTCATAAAGGCAATATGCTTTAAAATGTTCAATATATCAATTGGTCTTGGATTGTTAATTTTAACTTTGTATGTTTTAAATTTCATATTTGTAATTTTTATATTTTTACAATTTTAATTGTTGTGTTTTATATATGTAAGCTGCTTTGGGTCCCACTCTGGGAGAAAGGCAGGATATTAATTAATTAATAAGTACCTCTAATAAATATTTTCTATTTGCTTTTGGCACCATTTTGACATCTTTTACCCATTTTAGTAGGACCCTTTTCTATTTCTACAAGTTAAGGGGGGGGGGGGAAGTTTCACAAACATTTTATAACTGTTTCTGTTGCTATCAAACCAAAAGATAGTTATGCATGTGTATGCTGATTAAGCTAAAGCAGGACAAATCACGACTTTGAATTTCGTTCAGATACAACCCAAACATCCTACCAATTGAAAGCTATCCTCATGGAAAAAAGTCTGGTACCACCTTTTTTCTGGCATGGTAACTTTCTATGGGAAGGGAATTTTGTGGGTATTTGCAGAGACAATAAAGTATAAGTGATCATTCAAACACCTAAATTTCCATAAACATTTCAAAATGTACTGCATGACCTTTCTACAAGTTCTTACCATGAGTTCCACTGGCAATACAAAAATGTTGGTTTGTATCAAGTACAAAAGAAACTGTCATCACAAAGAAACCAGTAAATTCCCTGAATAGTTTAGATATAAAAAGAATTAACCCTATGTTTGTAGATACATTATTTTACAGCAACGTGGGTATTTGTAGCCAAAAGGTATTCCATAAGAACTGGAGCATAACTTGGCATGTTTATGATGTTTGAAAAGGTGTTTCACTAAACATAAGAGTCATTCAAGTGTAGAGCTTCATTTTTCTATATGGATGTGGGGAATAATGGATAACATTTCTTTGGCTACTGTCCCATGGGTTCATCCTTCAATCACAGACACCTGTTGTACATTTAGATTTCATGAAGAGGGAAATTCAGTGCAATTTCCAGTTTCATAAGCAGTCCAAGCAGAACCATTTGTATAAAGACTTGAACCTATGGACTACAGGAAGTGGATTATTTCTGGTTTAACAGGGAAAAGTTAAACCAGATCTCTACTATCACACCATTTCCCCCGTTTACCAATAACCTGAATGACACGGATTAGCTCCAACTAGAGTACACCCATTGAATCAATGATGAATGATGCATGACCACATGAGTAAAACCCATTAGTTAACGAGTCTACTTTAGTTGGGACTAAATATAGGATTTAGCTTATTAAAGCATATTAGAATTTAATATGGCTTAGGACTAAGATCCTACTTAATACAGCTGAACATAAAGCTCTTTCAGCATACTTACACAGTGCCCCAGGTAGGAATGCGATGGCACTCTCTCAACACACCACCAACTAATCAGCGCTGATGTGCAACCTGAGAAAACTATTACATAAGCAAATATTTGAAAAATCCTTGCACAATCTACACAGAAGTATTTATGCTGGTGCAGAACTGGAGGAGAAATTAGAGAAATTGGACTTGAGAGGTTATATTAAGAGCAAGGACTGAAAGGGAATAGAAGAAGGGGACCTGGACTGAATCCTAAAGTGGAACAGCTACTGGGCAGTAGCAGTAGTTGTAGGTGACATTGGTGGAGGACCTTTCCAACATTGCAGCAGTAACACCAAAGCTAACTCAAGTTAGTACTGCATGCAGGAAAGGAAAAGTGAACCTCGTTGTGATAAGCTTTCATCAAGAAGACTCCAGGATGAGACAATCCGAAACAGAACACAAGACAGGGACAGGACACAGAGACACAAAGAACTAAAAGCGCAGAACAAAAAACAAGTACAAATAGAGATGTGGTCAAAGGCACAACAGGACTCAGTAAGAAGAGAGGATATGCATCATGCAAGTTTAAAAATGAAAATAAGGTCCAGAGGTGTGCTAGTACATGGAATGTGAGATGCATGAGTCAAGGGAAGCTAGACATAATAAAAAGAAAGAAAGAGAAGAGAAGAGAAAAGAAATGGAATGGAATGAATAAACATAGCAATACTATGAACAAGCGAGCTAAACTGGACATTTTGAGTCAGATAACTACACAGTGTTCTACTCAGGAAAGGAAAAAAGGAGAAAGAATGGAGTAGCATTAATAGTGATGAAGGACATAGCAAAATCAGACAAAGCATATAATGTAAAGTTCAACTGAATCATGCCAATAAGGCCTCAGGGGAAACCAATAACCATCATGATAATCGAAGTCTATGTGCCAACCACATAAGCAGAGGAAGAAGGAAATGAGAATTTCAGAAACCAACAAGGACCTGGATCAATTACTGAAGAAGGTTAATGAAGAAATCACCAAGGTAAGCTTAATGTGGAACATCAAGAAAACAAAAATAATGACCACAAGAATTTATCCTAGATAACCAAAAAAATTGAAACAGTCAAAGTTCCCATACCTTGGATCAAATATTGATCAGAATGGAGATTGTAATCAAGAAATCAGAAGAAGACTAGGAATGGGAAGGGCAGCTATGAAAGAAATAGACAAGATCCTAAAGTGCAAAGATATAACTCTAAAAACTAAAGTGAGGATAGTCCAAACCACTGTATTCCCCATCACCATCTATGCATGTGAGATCTGGACAGTGAAGAAAGCAGACAGAAAGAAAATCAGCTCATTTCAGTTGTGGTGCTGGAGAAAAGTGCTGAGGATACTGTGAACAGCCAAAAAGACAAACAAATGGCTTAGGGGGTTATCCTTCTATCCCTACTTCTCCAGACCTCTACCAACCACCTAACACCACTTCCCAGGTGGTGGAGGAAGGGTTTTAACATCAGACTGGGGAAGAAAGTAAGGGCCTGTACAGACCAGCAATTTGTGCCGACCTGTGGGCAGAGTCAGGGCTCAGCATCCTCAGCCAGGAATGGCCTCCTGCTGCCCCTTAGGGACAATCTGTACAGCCCAAAGGAGTTAAATGAGGTGCTTTTTTGATGGTAAGAGAAGGCTTTAAAATCGGATTGAGAAGGGAAGAAAGTGGAGCTAAAAGGAGTGTTTCTTTGATGGTAAGAGAAGGCTTTCAAATCAGACTGGGAAGGGAAAGAAATGGTGTTAAATGGGGTTTTTCTTTGATGGGAAGAGGATTGCAAATTGGATTGAGAAACTCTTTCACATTCACTCTCTCTCTCTCTCTCTCTCTCTCTCTCTCACACACACACACACAGAAACCCCTGCCTCGAGGCCTGAAGAATGGGGAAGAGAAGGGCATCATAGTGGTGCTTGTTTCAGGATCTTTCTATTGACCCATATATAAGTTGACCCAGGATTTTAGGGTCAATTTTGATGCATAAATTTCTCGACTTATAGTTGAGTATAAACAGTAGTAATCTTCGCTTTTGAAAGTAGCATCTTTGAAGTAATTTCAAGTGGACATTTTCTCTATACGTCTGCAGAGAGATCATGGGGTACTGGGCTTTACTTACACTTGAAATCATCATAACAGAAAGACTGGCATAATAAGCATTTAATCCCTAGTCACTGTTATTTTGTTTATACTACTTTTTGCATGTGGAAAATACTGTATTTTAAAATGATTTTAGGATTTTCTAGAAGCTTCATAGCATACCTTCCAATCAAAACAAATTCACTGCAGGTTACTTTTGTCATTACATGTTAATCCCCCCCTCCAGAAGCCTTAACTGATACCCAAAGACTTCTCCAGAATATTTGTCTATTTCCCCACCACTAAAAATAGTCTTGTTGACCACCTTTTTTTTTTTTGAAGAGATTAAGAAATCTCTATGAAATTCATGAGGTCACCAAAAGCTGACAGATAACTTGAAAGCACGTGTGCGCGCGCGCACACACACACACACACACACACACACAGGAGCTGGATGCCACCTGTCAAGAATTCTCCAGGCATTGATTTCTTGCAATAATAAGGCATTGAGCTAAATGACCTTGGTTTTTCCCCCCAATTGTACTGTATGTTTCCATGGTTTTTAAACACAGTATGTTCAGATGACCAAATGAGCACACAGAGGCAAGGAGCTCCCACAATTCTACTTTCCTGGCCTGATTACAACTTCTGAAGTGTCCTCCTTTGAGTCCTATTTAAGGCAAGCCTAATCTCAGATTCCAGAATGACTTCACCTTATTGGGAGTAGAGATAAAATACTACTGAAAGCCTAATGAAACAAGACTTCTGAATCTAAGCCAGCCTCTAGAGAATGACACGACTTTTCCTGCTCCTGTTCCACCCAGTTCTGTTCAGCTGTGCAGAACTCCACTGGAAACTATTGGCAAAGTGAGAAGGTTCTTTCCTTTCCAAACTGCAGTGATTTACAGAACAAAGCAATGGGCAGAGGTAACAGGAAATACAATATTTGACTCTCTTATAATTTTTTTTAAAAAAATTAATGGATTCATTTAGTATGCCTAGGAAAGATGGAAGAACAGAGGAGGAGAGAAAGTAAAGTCATGGAGAGATATATTGTCTCCGGGAGAATTATCTACTCACAAGTGCATCTGTGCAGTTCTGGCAATAGGTTCAATGGACATCTGCATTTGGTAAACATCTGCATTTGCTAAGGGATGTCTGCTGGGATTTGGGCACATGATAGTTCAACTTTAACATTTATATTTTAAAAAGGGAGATTTTAAAGCAAAGGCGATTCGTCAGACTGCCAGGAAGAAATAGCACCAAGTAGAGAAACAGAGTTTAAAAGGTGAAAGAAACAAATTCTAGTCTACACAACTTTCTACAGAGCTTCAAAAATCTTGGTTTCGTTTCTTCACAGTATCCTTTTCCCAATTAAAATAATAAAAAGTTGAGTACATTCCATTGGCTCGTTGACTGTAAAGCAAGGATGGGAATTATCCGGACCTGCAACTCCCAGCATTCTTCACCAGTAGCTATGCTGGCTAGAGCTGCTGTGAGCTATAACTCAACAATTTTTGGAAGGCTACACAATTCCAACCCCTGCTGTAAAGAAAGAATTAAGTAGAGAGTAATAACAATTCAAACCCCAGATTAAATGCCCCTTGATTTGTTCTAGCTATAAGTTTTAAAGAGGTCATTCCTATGAAGGATTCAAGAGTGTCTCTTCATTCACAAATTGACAAAATTATGTTTTTGGACAACAACTACCAAAATTCACTGGGGGGGGGGGCTGAGAATTGATCTCAGTTCTATGACTAGCTTGCTTATCTCAGTGCTATGACAAGGGGCGGTGGGTTATCAGTAAGCTGAGGACACCCAGATATATTTCTTCATGTCTCAGTCTACAGCTCTGGCTTCAGATGGTGTCTCTCCTCTCAATGAATGTCTTAAAGTAGTAATGGACTGGATGAGAAGAAACAGACTGAAACTGAATCCAGACAAAACGGAGGTACTTACAGTGGTGGCCCCTATCCCAGGTATTATGATACAACCTCCAGTCCTAGATGGGTTCACATTCTTCACAAAGGACTGTGTTTGCAGTCTGGGGGTACTCCTAGATCTGTCGCTCCAGATGGCTACTGTAATCAGGTAAATGTGACGGTCAGGAGCGCCTGTTACCAGCTTTGGCCGATATGCTAGGAAGAACTTCCTGGAAGTTAGGGACCTAGAAACTGTGGTGCACTCACTGGTAACCTCTCATCTCGATTTCTGTAATGCACTCTACATGGGGCTACCCTTGTGCTTAGTTCAGAAATTTCAATTAGTGCAGAACATGACAGCCAGGCTGGTCCCAGGTAAAACCAGAAGAGATCACATAACACCGATTTTAAGATTGCTCCACTGGCTGCCCATTCGTTTCCTGGCACAGTACACTTTTAGAGCCCTAAATGGCTTGGGTCCAACCTATCTTCAGGACCACCTCCTCTCATATAATCTACCCCGCATACTCAGGTCCTCTGGGAGGAATTTATTGCAACCTATTAAAACTAGATTGCATGCAACTGCCCAGAGGATCTTTTCGGCAACCACTCCCAGATTATGGAACAGCCTACTAGAAAAGATCCGTCACATTACCACTTAAATAGCTTTTAAAAAGCTGTTAAGAAGGATCTTTTCTGGCAGGCCTTTCCTGAATAGATACAGTAACCAGCCACCAAAAGTCTGTACCTGTTATACCCTTGAATTCTGCTACAGCCACTGTTTGATTTGCCTATTATTTTAAGGTATGTTTTAATTTGTGAACTATTTAATTGTATTTTAAGGGGGATGGGATATTGGGATGGGACTGTATTGTTTTAATGTTAGCCTCCTCCAGCAGAATTCAGTTCAATTCAGCAGGTCATTTGAACAAATCTTTGAGCCATATGTTGATTTTCTAGGTGAACTAAGAGCACCACCATGCCTTATGACCACTGACTGTCTGATCTGTTCAAATGGAAACACAGAATCTACTGCAACAGTATAACTAAGAAGTGCTTCCCTACTGTCTCTAACCACTCTCCCTGCTAGGAACACTGAAGAGGAATCAACAGCAATGGAGTTTCCCAATTTTAGCTCTTCCTCCATTTCCACTGTGGAAATTAGAATTAACTGGTGCCTGACTTATTTTTAAATTTTCATGTTATTGTTCATTTAGCATAGAAAGCACCAAAAGTGGATTAATGTTAAATGTATCACAATTATTTTATTCTGCTTGCCATAACTTTCATGATGAAACCAAACGTCCACAAGTACCTCAAAAGTTATTCAGATCATGATTCCCCACCACCACAGCAAATAGCAATGTATTCTTGAAAATATCAGATTTGTGAAACACAACCATTATATATATATGTATTCCTTCTGTGGAGCAGAACTAAAGTCTTCTGTCTTTTTGGCCAGGCTTTAAATGTAATGAAAGCCAGTTGAATGGCAAGAAACTGGAACTGCTTGCTGGTCCATTTTTTTTAAATGTCTGGTAGAATGGGAAATCTGGCACTGCATGCCTTCCTGTGGTTCCAAACCACTAAAGGACTGTGAGTGGAAGAAATTTAAGTTTCCAGTGCTGACTGAGTAGAGTTCTGTTTCTGACATGATCTCCAATTTACTCCTTGGTGGGTTATTAAAATACAAATTAAAGGTATTGTAATTTTTCAGACCATTTCAGTGTAATGGATTTATCAAGGAAAGATATATTCAGAGAAACTTCCTTCTGGTATAAAAACATTGTCAAATTCCTGTATTAAAGACTAATTTCAGAAGACTTTTTCAGCCTATGCTAGACAACTGAAAAATGGAAATGTAACAGGAGCTGGATCCTGTCCTACACCTAAGGTTTTGTTATTATCAAAACAGAGCAAAACTAAGTCCCTTCAGGCTTGTGGATGTCTTTAAAAAGCACTTGCAAATTCACAGCCTTTCACCTAGTAGGCTTAGAATGAAAGGCAAACCTGAAACCTTCCAATATTTTTCAAATTATTTCTAGAGAACACTCTTGTTTTAGCTGTGAATGAATCTACTCAAAGTGCAATGGAAAAAAAGAAGCATAGTATTTTCCTACTTTTGGGATTAAAGGTAAACCTGCTACAATTGAGGTTGAGGGGTAATTTGCACAAGTAGAATGTTCACCTCATTCTTCTTGGAAATGTCCCTGTTACCTTTGGACAGGACTTGTAAAATCATGCTGAGAAGTTCATGTTTATTTGGTAATACCACCTTTCCAAATGTAGGGCAGGGAAGTGATACTAAAACAGAACTGGGAAGCCAGTCCCACAGCAACAGTGCTACGTAATTAGCATCTCTTGAAGGGCATTAGACTAACATGTGTTCATGTCTCATGACTGCAAGACGTAAGACCAGACACAGGAAGAAATAAAACATGATGCCAGTTTCAGAAACTCTTCTTAGCTCTTATCATTTTACACATGTTACACTGGTGTAACAAAGTAAGAACTACAGTATTATGTTAAAATAGGGGTGTTAAGAATATTCACAAATTGTGTATTCTTAAGGAGAAAGACTTTCAACATCTTGACATGGGGGGGGGGGAGAGATTAGTTCAATTGGCATGTGATTTTTTTCATCACTGTAGGAGAGGGAAAAGGCCAACTTTTTCCCCCCTTGAAAAAAGTCATTTAGTGCAAAATACTTTTTTGACACAAACTATTGAAAAATGCAAAAAAACAAAAACAACAAAAAAAAACCCACCTCATCAAAATGTGAAAAAAAATGATATTATTTGGGAGGGAGAGGGGTGAAAACGTCTAATTTCTTAGCATTTTTAGGCTGTTTATCTTTTCCTCTTCTCTAAAACTATGAATGTATGTATGATACTATATTGCATTTATGTAGGTAATCATGTCTGTCTGTCTGTACTATATATGTAACACAGAGAAATTTGCTGAGGATAAGACTTTTTGCATCTGATTGTGGGGTCTTCAGTCTAATACAATCAGAAATCTTTTGGTCAAAGGGTGTGTGTGTGTGTGTGTGTGTGTGTGTGTGTGTGTGTGTGTGTTGTACTAAATAATTGTCACTGCCTACTCTCCTGGAATCTGTAAATTATATGATGCCATTTTCCAGAGCTAGACTGAAGGACACTGACATTCTCCAATAAACCTTATCTCAGGAGTCTAACAAGGTAGAAGGTAGTAGGAAAAGAGGAAGACCATGTTACAAATGGATAGACTCAACCTTAAAGCCACAGCCCTGAGTCAGTAAGGCCTGAGCAGGGCTGTTGACTTGGAGATCTCTAATTCATATAGTCACCATAAGCTGAAGTTGACTTAAAGGTAGTTAACAACAACATAATTAACCAATAAACACTTACAATGTTCATACAAAGAGATGCAGATGATGTGTTTTTAAAACTGAGGCTAGGTGTAATATCTTCTGAAAATATTATGGTACTTTGATGACAATGTCCTGTATGACTATAGCCTTTTTGTTTGCTTTGAGTAAAATTATACCCTAGAGGTAACTAGATTTAATATAGATATAGATACACACACACACACAATCCTTCTGTGCTCTTCTTATGACTAGTCAGGTTCCTGCAGCATTCTGACAAAATGAACAGTTGGGGCCTTACCCTCATCTGATTTTGTATTAGGTCCACTCCTGATCCCACTAGATTGCATGAGGTTCTTTCTCCTTTCCACCAGAAAATGCCCTAGTACAGTTTCCAAATGATCTTCTGTTCTTACTGGCATCAATCTGAACTGGGCCTGCATTTTAGCCTTCTTCCCTTTCTTCCTATTCTGTTACAAGAAGGTGTTTATGTTCCAGTAAATCAGTTTCACATTATGTCCAAATATTAAGAACTGTCAGTCTTAAAGGCATCACTTTACTTCCATTGGCTTCCTCAGTAACAGAGACTGCAGCTGTCACCCCCAACCCATTATGACTCTTATCATAAGGAAGGAGAATGCAAAACAAACAAACAAACAAAACCCACAAACAAAAGGAAGAAAATAATTCCTAATTTAAAAGGTAACATCTTGACATTTTGAAGTGTACATAATTCCTCTCCTATTATTATTATTATTATTATTATTATTATTATTATTATTATTATTATTATATTTATTTGTTTTTGTTATAATGTGTCAAAATAGGTATTACAGTTTATTTCATACTGCTCTGAAAACAATTCAATGAAGATGCAAATAAAATGTATTGCATTAAGTTAATGATTAATAAACTGTGTTTAGCCTCTCCGGATGCAGGTTGAGTACCCTTTATCCACAATTCCGAAGTATGAAATACTCCAGAATCCAAAATTGTCCACATGGGTGACTGCTTTGCTTTCTGATGTCCATTAAAATCTGGCATTAAGATTGGTCAATAAAGTACAATAATTATCTCTCTGAGAAAGTTTCAAGTGCCAAGATCTTTTTTCTTCTTCTTATCAGGTGTATTGTCTATAGATAAGACTGCTTTCAAACATCACAGACCATTCTCTTTGAGTTCAATGAAGCTTACTCACTAGCACTGTGTGTTTGGGACTTCAGCCTAAAAGCATGAGAGGCAATTCCAAACTACATACCAACATACATAGACTACTTTCCTCGTATACTTGCTATAAGAGTTGCCCTCCCAACCAGCAAACAGTTGGTTGTGTCCATTCAACACTACCCCATCATACACATGCAATAAAATATTTAACTTGAGAAGCTCCTTGTGTTTAGCATCATTTCTAGCAGGGTTCTAACTATACAGAAGCTATTAAGATTGGAAGAAGCCATAAGGTTGAGTATCCCTTATAGGGAATTCCAAATTCCAAAATACTCCAAAATGCAAAATTGTCCACGTGGCTGGCTAAGATACTGACACCTTTGCATTCTGGTTGCTCAATGTACCCAAACTTTGTCTCTATGCACAAAATTATTTAAAAGTACCATGTACAAAATTATCTTCAGCTATGTGTATAACATGTATATGAAAGATAAATGAATTTCATGTTTAGACGTGCATCTCATTACGTATATGCAAATATTCTAAAATCCAGAAAAATCTGAAATCCAAAACACTTCTGATACCAAACATGTTGGATAAGGGAGACTCAACCTGCAGAGAATTTTGTTGTTTTTGTCATTTTTTGTTACACTGAGTTGTTTACACATTTCAAACTGTTCACTCACCTTTTTCACAAAGAGCTCCAACATAACTTGGAAGACAAAGGCAGGTAAACGTATTGACTCCATCGATGCATGTGGCTCCATTTCTGCAAGGGCTGGATTGACATTCATCAACATCTGTCCAAGAAAATTACAATTTATTTAAAATAAGATCTTTTCAACGGTGACATTTTTAAAAAGTTCATACATAGTAATCATGTCAAGTAAGGAAACTCCACCTCTAGGTTATCTGTGCTGATCTATGACTGTAATAAAGATTCTATCCTATCTTATTCTATTCTATTCTATCCTATTCTATTCACCAGTAGGTTTCAAGCATCATAATATGGGAACACAGAACAAATTTCTCCTACATATACACATAGCACTGAGCAGAATTTACATCTCAGAATTGTGAGAACACTTCTAAACAAAAGGCAGACACATTTACTGTCTTTTGGAACCATTCTGCATGATTGTGGGGTAATGCATACTCTGTTTCTACCTGTTACAACATGTGCTCTTGGAGGGAAGAGTATTGGAACTCATTCTTTTAAAAAAAAAATGGAAAATTAACTTGGATAAATATCCAACCTAAGCAATAACCACGGAGCACTGAACGTATGCTATGATGTGTACTTAACAGCTATAGATACTGCTTTAAACAACTGGTTTGGTCCACTCATCATTGTTTTTATGAGTTCTTAGTTCTTTCATATCTTTCTGGCAATCTAGAAGAAAATATATAACTGACATTTAACAGAATAAAACCAGAACGCACATGGCCAAAATGTTCACAATGTGGTCAAAATGGCAAAAATTATTGAGGAAAACACACAAGCTTCAGGAGGCTACAGTAGTTTACTTTTTCTAACCCAGAACCTACTCTGGGTAAGACTCTCCTCTCCTGTCCTCTCCACCCATTGAGTTAACTGAGTGCAAGTAATTTTAAACAATTTACTTTTAGTGGAATGGCAGAGAATTAATTGGAGCTGCCCCTAGCAAACTGGAAGATTTGGAGGGTATGGAAGTCCAAAAGAGAAAAAATCTGAGAGATACGAGCTGATCAAAGGCCACACTAACTGCAACCTCCAAGAGAGCTTTTTCTGCAACTGCTCCCAGACTTTGGAATGGCCTGACGGACGAATCTGTCAAATTATCAACTTAGGCAGCTTCAAAAAAGCTGTCAAGACTGATTTCTTCTGGCAGGCCTTTCCTGAATAAAATTCCTCGGCCACAGAATGATACCCTCTCACACCATGTAGTACCACCACCCTGCCCACATTATGCTATTACTATTATTAATAGATTGAAAGCTCTTTTAATTGTAATATATTTAATTCTTTTTAAGGGGGGGGGGTAATTGTCATTTTATGTATAATATTGTATATGGATGTTTTAGTTGGTAGCCGCTTTGATTGTCTTGCTACAGAAAAGTGGGATAGAAATAAAAGGTTTTTTTATTATTTATTATCAAATAACTTTAAGCAAGATTTTCACAAGTCCCTCAAGTCTGTATCAGATTTCTTTCTGCCTTTGTGGGCTCAAATGGGCTAATCAGCTATCCTAACAAACAAACAAAAACATCATTCCTTCAGAATATTCTCACACATCAGCCTGCCAGAGCCATTCAGAAAGTTTCCTTAAATAGATCTTCAACAAATTAGTGGACAAACAGAGTGGACATTGTGAGAGTTTTGAGTATTTTAGACAATGATTCTTCCTTATGGACATAGTGTTCCCATCTTCGAAATTCTACTGATCTGATTAGCAACAGGAAGCAACTTTCCCGGAAACGTTAGCAGCATTTATAAACTTATGGCAAGTTTAGTAGTTTTAAAGTTTTGTTTTGTTTTGTTTTTAGAAGAAGAAGGAGGAGGAGGAGGAGGAGGAGGTCTGGAAAGTCCCATGGGCTTCTTAGGCCTCCCCAAACACCATTTGGCTGATAGGCTTCATGATTCCAAGCCCTGGGCTAGAATGATTTTGTATTTATCCAGAGAAACAGAAGCATGCAGAAAACAAACTGGTGATACATAAGCTATGTTGTACCCTTATATACAGAAGGCCACATGAGGAAACCAAATTAATATAATGGATATTTTAAAGCCTTCTCCCACTTTCAATTTTTTCCCCCTAAGAGCCAATGTAATTTGTTGGTTGGCTTCCCCATACACTGAATTGTGAAGGAGTGTGTCTTTTCCTCTATCTGCTAAACTCAGTCTGAACCTTCTGCAGTCCTTGCTGTACGCTATGGGAATGACATTTCCTATTCTGCATGAGTAACACTTACTGTAAGACACTCAAACACCAATAAAGTATTTGTTTCTTACCTACTTCACACTGGTCACCACTGAAACCTGGCATACAAGTGCAGATGTAGAAAGAATCTCTTGGGTAGCAAGTGCCCCCATGTAGACATGGGTTGCTTTTGCATGGATCTTGACCTGTAAAATGAGTTCATTGAAAATTGCTGTATTCTCTAAAAACATTTGCTGATTCTGATTCTTCTTAGGCAGAAATATATTATCCGCTTTCTAGCTGTCAAAATATCTATCCAACAAATGCTATCAAATTTCCTGTAATCACAGATTGTGCAGCAACCCTCTCTTGCCCCCCTCCCAGCACACAAATCAGTTCAGCATAATGTGCAACAGTAACAGTAAATCACTTATCAGTCTTCCATGTTGGCAATGCAACTTTACTCAATAGTGAAAACAATTTCTTTTCAGCAATATTTTATCATCTGCAAATGACAATTTGTATAGTTTTTGGCAGCTGTGATGGTCTACTGAGGATTTAGTTGGCATGACATGACAATTAATTATAACCAAAAACTGTTAAAACATATGTGCACATTGAATGAAATATGCATTTATCTGAACAGGGTTAGTTTACGTGGAATGATTGGGTACACAGAACACACATTCTTATACCATAGTTTTTGTCTGTCACCTTTTTGGGTATCATCTGGGTACAACTGCATGACCATAAGAATTTATTCATTTCACACTATCACTTGCTTCCCAACAAACTATATTCCCATTGTGTAGCTTCATTGATTTATCAATGGACTAACTCAATGAAAAACTCAAAGTGGTTTGGTGTTTGTGTGTACATATGCACACCTAACTTTAGAGAAGATCACAAATATCCAGAGACTTTAATTTTTAATAAAAAATTATGATGCAATACTTTGATTTTAATATTATATATACTGGTCCTTCGTATATATAATATAAAAATCAACAGTGATTATTTATCTTATTTAAAAGAATCTAGGGAAATCATTTCATGGCATAACAGTAACATCCACTCATGAAGTAGTCATGTGAGTCCATCCTGTAAAAAAAGGAATAGGTCATGCCTCATATTGCCTTACAGAAATATTTAATTGCAAATACAAAGCAGAGGTTCTGTGCCCTAGGTTGCTGTATTTTGTGCCACGTGCCTGCAATAGAAGACAACTGAAGATCTTCCTCTAAACGTATGGATTTAAACTAATGGAAAAAAACCCCATCAAAAGTTGAACATCTACAGAGAGATTTCAAATCCATGTTCTTTGATGATCTGTAAAGCACACAAAATTCATCAGCTATCCTCATACAATTGTATAAAATCATCCTGTTAATGAGTTCTCTTTAACAGGGGAAGCTTTCACATATAAAATAGTACAGCTTTCACACTGATGGTATAATCTGAAAGTAAAACCTGTTGGGTTTTACAGTGCTTACTCCCAAACAAATGGTGACAGGACTGCTGTGTGAATCGCTCTGCAGGGGGGTAAAATGGTAAACAGGAGCACCAATGCAGGTTGGAGCAGGGCAGTAAAGGCAAGCGGAGAGGTGCTTTCTTTTTCTGCTGTCAGCTGTAAATGGATTTCCTCCCAGGGTGTGAATCACAACAAAATAACCATGCAGCCCCCTTTTGCACAGGAGTACTGTATATCTGGAGCAAACCAGATATTTGCATCATTATGAAATATCCAATTCTAGCAACCTTGAAACATCTGCTAATGTCAATATGATTAAAATTCCATTACTGTACTATTCTAAAATCATTCTGCCATATAACTATGAAATTCAAGGCTGGTTCACACAATATGTGTTTTCCTCACACATGCTATGTTGGTTGCTTCTTAACACTAATTTGAATGGGTAAATGTAACACGTGAACCAGTTAAACCCACATAAACCAGCACTAATTCCCAGAGAAACAGCTGTTATCCATGACATTCCAAATTCAAATGTCACACTTATCGCACTATGTGTGAAAAGAAATGGTCAAGGCATTAAGGGAAAATGTATTATGTGATCTAATATTTTTACCTCCACACTTTTCTATATTATATCTGCAAACAAGTATTTTTCATATAGAAGGGGGAAATATAGGTCTTACCTGGGATCTGAACTGCTGTGCCTTCTACTGATCCCCCACCTCTGCGAATTAGGAAATCTGATCCATTAGTAACATCCAAAAGTAAAAATGGTGGGGTTATAAGTTCACTTGCATTTATATCCTCTGTATTTCTTGTCTGCTTGTTATATTCAGGTATACTCTCAGGGTCAGGGGTTTTGGCTGCAGCATTAGATGGAAATGTTGTTGATTCCTTCTGAGTGAACTGGAGCTCCACAACTGTATCCATAGATGGTGGGGATGAAATTGGCCAAGCATCTGTTTCCCCATCAGTACCAAAGACTCCACCTGTTTTACTTTCATGTGGCACAGAAGATGGTGTGGTGTGTATCCATGGCAGATCTCCCTCAGCACTATTTCCATCTAGTTGATTTAGCTCCTTTAACTTCTCAGAAGAAGGTCCTTCTTCTGAGCTAGTTTCTGAAGTTTCAGTGCCTGATGATATAAACATTGTTGGATTCACTTCTTTTGAAAGAGACTCTCTGGAAACATTGGTTTCTTCTGCAGTAATCAGTTCTTCTGAACTTCCTAGTTTTTCTGTTGTTTCTGCTATATGGTCACTAGAAACAGGCGTGCTTTCAGAGAGTTTGGTCTCAAATTTCCATTTGGATGAGGGGCCTAATGGAAACCCTGTGTTAACTGAAGACTCATTAAGTGAAGGTTTGTAAGTAGCTGCAACATCAGCACTAGCTTCTCTAAAAGTTTGTACCACTGATGAATCATGCTTATCAAAATCAAATGATGATGAAGTACTTGGCGTAATTCCTTCAGAGTGTTCAGAGACTCCATTGAGTAAATAGACAGTGACAGGCACCTTTGGTGTTTGTGTTACTAGTAAAAAATTATCTAGATCAGTTTCTTTGGATTCTGTAGTTGTAGTTTTCATGTCTTCATAAGTCTCCTGAGATGTTTCTTCTGAATTTGATACACTTTGGGAGACAAGCTGTGTAGCAACAGTTCTTGCTTCAGATCTGTGAGTGGTCACATCTTGTTCTGGTTTAAGAGGTAGGTATAACAAAGTGGGGGATGGAGCTATGTGTTTCTTCTCAGCAAAGTCTACTTGTTCTTTTCCTGAAGTTCTATTGATAGGAGCAATTTCACTTTCATCAGCTATTGCTTGGTTGTCTGATAATGTTTGTAATTCAGAATTGTCTTTTACTGTACTTTTGGATTCTGTGTCTTTAGTTTCAAACCCATTCTCCTTTTCACCAGCACTGAAGCTGGTTGGAGATGATACAGCAGAACTTATTAGAAATGACAGGGTTGGAAGTGAAGTGGTTATTTGAGGTAGCTCTTGAGAGATGGGGGAAGATTGAGAGATTGTGAAAGGTATTAGTTCTCCTGAACCCACATCATCTGAGGTTGGCGTGTTTTCAGATAGTATGGGTTCACTGTATATAAACTTACTGGTTACAGAACTTCCTTGGCTATCGGCAGAGACACCAGATTTATAATTAGTTAAAATAATGGCAGGTGTTGCATTCTGGCTTTCTACTGTTGAAGTGTAAATACCATATATTGAGTATGTTTCAGAATTCACAGTTGTTTGGGCACTTATGTCTTCAACATTTGATTTCACATTGTCAGCATCTATAATTGTTGTTTCATCAGTTATTATTCCATTGTCTTCTGTAATATCCATAAAGCTAGAGCTCTCCCCAGAATAATTTCTTTTGTCAGCTGCTATTGGAATTAGCTCTTCATAGTCTTTTATGCTGTTCGTAGAACTTTCATCTGCAAATGTATCTAAGAGGTCACCATCTGAGGCTGGTAGTGGTTCTTTTTCTTCTCTCTGACTGGGTGATGGTATTAACATTGTCGGAGTTCCATTCACAGCTATATCTGGATTTACAAAATCTGAATAATTTTCTTGAGGGGTATGAAATGTAAAAGATATTTCCCTTTCTGGCAATTGAGTAGGTGATTCAGAATGTTTTGCCAAACTGTCCAGCCAGCCAGAGCCTTCTCCAGAACCATCATGACCTGTTACATCCAACACTGTAGCTTTTGAGGTGACTTTAGATGTTTCAGCTATTCTATGAGTAGAGGTTCCAGTGAATAATTCTGAAGCAGAAGTTGTATGTTCATGTTTTATCACAAGAGAGGTTTCCCTTTGGGATATTCTATCAGCAGCAGCCAGTACTGATATATTTTCTTCCTCTTCAAAGGCATTCTTTTGGTTTTGCTCATTTTCAGAAATGAACTGCTTCCAGGTAGATGCTTCAGTGTCAGTGGCCCTGATATCTAGGCTTGATGTTGTAGGGATTCTTTTGTCACTTGCTGTAGGAAATGCCTCTGTTATGGTATGATGATATTTAATGTCATTGTCAGAATCTTTATTTGATTTGGTGGTGTGATTCTCTAATTCGTTTATGTTACCCTCTGCAAAGGTTTGTGCTGAACTTTGAGGAGGAAGGATATAATTATTTAATGTGTTTGCACTTACAGCAGAATGTGTGTTTACTGTAGTAGACGGAACAGTAAAAAAAGCATCTCCAGAACCTTGTTCTGAGAAAAATTGAGTATTACTGATCACTGTGCTCATGGGTCTATACGCTGTAGATATGGAAAAAGCCTTATGGCTACCTTCAGTAGGATGAACATTTTGTTCCAACCATTCGTTTTTCTCTTCTACTACTGGTGAAATCCTGATGGTTTTGTTTTGAAATGTTTGGGGTTTAAATGTGAGAGTTACATCATGTGATTTAGTATCAGCTTTTATCTCTTCTATGTTGGGCGTAACTTCAAGAGCTCTTCCTGGCTGTTCAGTAGTATATTCTGTTCTTTTAGTTAAGAATCCTTGTGTGATTGCTGTAGAAGTGTGTGGCATTTTTCCTGGTGATTCAGAACTTTCTTCAACAGAATTAATTTCGTATTCGGCAGGTACATTTGTAGCAAAGTCTTTCACCTCTAATTCAACTGATGTTTCTGCTTCCATGTTGACTATATTAAAAATGTCTCTTACAGTACCTTTATTTGTTGAGGGAGTCATAGGGTCACTATTTATATCTAATATTGTAGGTGTGTCTGTAAACAACTGATGGTCTGATGCCGTGCTGCTCCCACTTTTCATGGTTTGAGTTACAGGTCTTTCTATCAAAAATTGTGATAAAACTGTTGTTTGTGTAGGGGATTCTGGAAAATAGTCTTTGTCTCCAGAACCTTCTTCAGTCAATGGAAATTTAGTATGAATTATTTTTTCTGCGGGACCATAAGGAACTAGTACCACACTATGTCTGTCATCTCTTGGTTTCTCCCCTGAGCCCACATCTACAAGGCCAGTTTTATCTGTAAATACAGTTGGGAAAAGATGACTTGACTTTTCTAGCTGAGCAGATTCCCTTGTTTCATTTGTCTGTATTGTAGACATACTGGCAGAAATGATCATATTATCCTTACTATCATTTTCACTTAATTCAGCTACTGACATTATAGTCCCAACACTATGGGTCACAGCAGTGTCAGGATTAATGTTTTTCAAAGGCTCCATGGATGTTATCAAACCAGGCTCCATGGATGTTATCAAACCAGATGTTGCAAATACATCCATTTTTTCTTCCATTGCTGTGGGAAATGTCACTTTTTCACTTGACTCCACAATTGACTTTTTACTAAATGTCAACTGGGGAACTGCATCTGATTCATGTTGTAACCCTTGGTGGTTATTAAATGCATTCTTTGATACTTGACCTTCTGTTATGGCTCTTCTATCTGATTCATTATCTAATGCTTTCATTGTAGGATCAATAACTACTGCATATTCTGATGATGATGCACCGGTGTTAAAAATGTCTATCTCCTTCACTTGTGTGTCAGTGCTTTCAGGTTTCAGTGGGAATGAAATTTGTGTAGTAGTTCCATACATAACATCAATTTCTCCAGAACCTGGATCTATAAATGGGGAGTCAGTACTTACCACTTTCTCTGTGGGACCCCCCAAAATTATATTCGTGCTAGGTTTCTTCCAAACATCTGTAGATCCATCTCCAGATTCTTCATCTATGGCCAGTCTCTTCTCTGTGTCTTCTTTGGCTCGGAAAGGTGAAAAATCAGTTGTTGATATTGTTGTGGTGTGAGTTTTTGGTTCTTGGGTCACAATTTGGTTACTATCTCTGGCATCCTTCAAGTCATTACTGAGCAGCATCTTCTCAGACTCAGCAGTAGGTGGAGAAATTGTGTTTGTACTATCTTCCCTGTTATCTTCCACTTCTACATTTTTTGAAGAGCTTAATATAGCCTGGATAGTAATTGTTTCTACAGAATTGTGTTCAGATGTAGGGTTAGTGGCTTTATACAAAGAAAAATCATTGTTACTTTTTGTAGAGATTTGTCTGCCATCATCTGAGAAAATTTCCTGAACAGGAATCTTTTCTGTCTTTATTAGCATAGTTGTAGATTTAGAATTCTCTTCCTGAACATCTCCTGAGCCTTCTGATATATGAAACCAACTGGGACTTCCTGTAGTTTCTAATAATTTTTTAACATAAGAAAATGTATTTACTGTAACTGTTGATTTATAATCAGGTAGAACAGAAGCTTCATTTGATGATGTATTGTCATTGATACCTGTGCTTACAGTGGTGGAAGGAGATAACTTACTTGCAGCAGAAATTGTAGCAGAAAATCTTTTAGAATCTTCGTTTAGTCTTGGCTTAGCTGTGTGAGAAACTGCATAATTGTTTAACTTAGACATGGTAGTAAAATCTCCTGAATGTTCTGCATTAAGTAAAGAAAAAACATTAGGGTGTTTACTTAAGATTTGATTAAAATCTGTTCCAAACTCTGTTTTTTCTGTTGCATCTGATTCATCATGTAAAGATGTTACTTGAAGCACTTTATCTGTAGTAGATATCTCTGAATCCCCACTAAAGAACAGTTCTGTCATGACAGATTCTGCTATTACCTTTTGGGTAGCCACAGCTTCTCCCATTATTTCAGTGGATTCATTAGGCTGTATTGTAGCAAAGACCTCATGCTCAGATAGCATGTTAGTTTCATTAGTGTGTGGAAATGTCACATTTTTGGAGTGTGCTAGACTTTCAATTTGATCACTCCTTGCTTCTTCAGCTTTTGTATCTTTTGGTGCAGTAGTCACTTGCTGCTTTCCATTGATAAACTGCAAAGCTGGAGGAGTTGTGACATCGGTAGTATTTTCACAGCTTTCATCATCATCATCTTCATCTCCAAGACTGAATATTCCTGGGTAAAGATGGTCCACAATTAAGATTTCTGCAGACTCTTCATCAGGGGCTGATGTACAGGGTTCATCAGATGTTGATTCGGCATCTGTTGGGGGTTCATCTATTTCATGTGGGAAACCAAATAAATCCCAAACTCCATATAATGGATCTGCAAAAAAGGAGAGCTTTTAATAATATTTTTAGTTTATGACTCAACATGGGTAGTATTGTAGTATAATCTGTTATGATAAAACCAAAGGCACTGAAAAGTGAAACAGACAAAATAATCATGTTCATCCATTAGAATCTAGCTATTTTCAAACACATTATTATATTATTTTATAATCACTTATTCTCAGTTTTCTATTATCATGGAATAAAAATCAAACAGTTATGTTAAGCCACATATCTAATCCGATATTTCATATAATCTATGAATGCCTTAATAAATTAGACTTCCTAAACCAGATGTTGAGGACTGTGCATGTAAAGCTTCACTCTACCCAGAGGAGAGGAAATACAAACAGTTCCTGATTGTAAATTAAACAGTCACCCAAAGAAAAGAGCTGGAAGGCGGAGAAGAGACAAAGAAAGGGAAAGGAATAACCACCTAAAAGATACACCCCACAGTTGCTTTCTCCTTTTTATACACTGTCACTAGGTCCTCTTTCTCCTCTCCCTTCTCCTACTTTTATAAGCTCTGGTCAAAGACAAGAAGCTATGGAGGAAAGGAGTTTAGTAACAAGAGGTTCCAGCATTTGAGCAAGGATGGTTTTGACAGGCTTCATATGCCACTGAAGCTCTGATAATAAACCTCACCTCCATGAAGCTTTTCACTTCATGGGCTTGCTTCATGGGGTTAAAAAACCCTGAAGTAAAGAAATAGGATATCATTATTTTAATGTCAGGAATATTGTCAGGAGGGCTTTTGATAATAAAGATAAAAGACAGAAACATATTATCTAGGTTTGTTTTCTCAGTATTTTTAAATAAATGGAGAGTATAGAGAATTCTTTAACTGTGTGTATATATGCACCTTCAAGTTGCCTGTTGACCTATGGCAACTCCATGGATTTCATAGGCAAGGGATACTCAATCATAGTTTTCCAGTTCCTTCTTCTGAAATATAGCCTACAGCATGTGGTATTTGTTGGCAGTCTCCCATCCAAGTACTAACCAGGGCTGACACTGCTTAGTTTCCAAGATCAGACAGGATATGGTACCTTTTGGATGATACAATGAAGGAGGAAAGCCAGACTGCTCAAGTGGAATACGGTACTGACTGTGGCCTTAGCAATACCCAGACATCACAAAAAATGCCAAATGGGTTTTAATTGTAAACTGAAAATCTGTGCACACATATCTGGGAGT
The DNA here is from genome assembly GCF_019175285.1 of Sceloporus undulatus. NCBI lineage: Eukaryota > Metazoa > Chordata > Lepidosauria > Squamata > Phrynosomatidae > Sceloporus > Sceloporus undulatus. Next base: position 285,457,252 of record NC_056523.1, read on the forward strand.
AAGTGCCACTGAATTCAGTCTGACTTACTTTTGAGTAGACATGCACAAGATTGTGCTGTAATGGGATTGCATAAAAAATTAAAACATGTAGAGATACCTTACTGTACATCCTCTGAGACAGCTTCACTATTTTCTATATGGCAGCCCTGTAAAAAGCTGCAGTTATGTCAAAAGCTCATAAATAACTCTGCCTGGTACAGAAAATTATCAGTAACAAATTTGAAAATGGGGTGAGGAAAGTATTTTTAATCCATACTGGGAAGAGTGCAGCCTTGGGCTGGTTGGGAACCCCCAAGGATGTTTTTGCAGCCTACGACCCTAGGCTCCTAAGACTGCCCCTGTTCTAACCAAAGAAAATGGTGAACTGCATCTCCTAGAAGCGTTCCATACTCAGTTATAATTCCACTTTCACTGCCATGGATGCATCTTGTGGAATCCTGGAGTGTTTACTTTACTGAGGAACTAAAGGTCCCTGAATGAGAATTTTAAATACTCCTCACTAACCAACAGAATTCCATAAGATGAAGCTAGGACAGTTAAAATGGAATTATAATACCAAAATTGTGTAGCTTGAAAAGGCCCTAGGAATAGCAATGGTCACTTTAAATAGGTGGCTAGAATCCCTTGCATTAACAACAAGAGACATTGGTTTTTAAAACCAATGAGCAGACATATGTCCACTTCGGAGGTAGGGTAATAATTTGTCAATTTTGACAGTTCATGCAAGCAGTGTAGAGTCCTGGCAGAGAAAAACTGGCCTTTAGGTACAACAAAGCTGCCCACCCCAGGTTTAAATCTTCTGCTGTTGTAGTTACACAGATTCATGATATAATCCTGTATGTGTTTACATATGAGTTCAATAAAGCTTTCTCCTGAGTAAGTGGGTATAGGATTGAGACTTTAACAAAACAGATTATAAAGTAAGAATACAGTGTTCCAAAATATGGCCTTCAAAAACACTAGTCTATATGACGGTCATAAGACTAACAAGTTCTGACCCAGTGAATTTTTTCCACCTGCAAGAGCCACTGTTTACTGCTTCAGTCTAAACCATTTGTAGGCTGCCATAAATCTAATTGAAAACATACCTGAAGCCCCTGGAAAAGGCAGAAACTCATGTGCATGTGCATCGAACAACAGCCTACATCAAACCCACGTATCTCTTTAATCTCATAATCTTTATATCTAATTCAACAAAAGCAATTTGAACAGATACATGCTCTGACTCGATTCACTTATAGCCTCAGATAATTTTATTACTAGGCTCCTTTTAAAATATTAATGTTCTTCATAGCTCCCAGGAGGAATAAATGATATTTTAGACCATATAGTACTATAATACTTCACTGAATACCTTCCTCTTGCTAAAATGTTTTGTGATTTGGCTGTGTTCTTAAACCTCTGTCAGTTCTACCTTCTCAGAATGGGTCTTGAATCCATTGTCCAACTGTCTGATCATGCATGCCATCTATAGGTTTCAGATTTATTTTAACTTTCTCAATTTAAACCTGCAGTACTCTTCCCTATGCTCTCCGCTTCCATTGGAAATCTAGTAAAATGCCATATATGCAGATACTGGGAACAGAGTAATACCTGGCCCCTTAATCTCTTAGAGACTCTCTTGCTGTAGGTTTTTTTTTTTCACCCATGTAGTACTATTTCTATATGCTCCACCCAAGAAGCAAAGCATCAATCTGGCAATGGGTAATAAAGTAGTATCCTTAGTTACAGCACTCAGCTATTTCCCAGACTAAACCACTGAGTTCTGAAGACGATAGCTTCCCTGACTGGACACTGATATCCTCCATGAACTTAAATGCTCCCAGCTGAAACTCAAATACTTTACCATAAACCTTTGTACACACCATCTTATACTTTGCGCTTCCCTTGTAGCCTCTGTATCTTCTATATCAACTAGCTTTCACTCCCATCTGCCCTAGATAAAAAAAATTCAATTGAAAACTTGGCAGTTGCCCTCTGTCTTATTCTGTTAGCTATGCTATGTGGTCATTGTCTTCTAATCCTGTGACTTTGGCTTTCTGTTGAGTACATTATTTTCTTACCCTGCCTGGTTTCTTACCCTGCCATAGCTCCCCAGAATCTTCTAGTGCTTCTCCTGTTAGAAATAGGTTAAAGGTTGCTAGTAAGATAAGAAAGCTAGTGATAGAAACTAAAAGGGTCTAGTTGAGCTTCATATATCTGGCCTTCCATCAGCCATGTTGACAATTTTCAAGGAATGGCATATTTATGCTAAAGCAGAGATGGGAAAAATTGGCACTCTAGATATTTTGGCATATAGCTGCCAGCATGGACTATGGTAAGGGATTGTGGGAAATGTAGACCAAAGCACTTGGAGAGAAATGTTCACAATCCTAACAATAAAACATCCTTTCATATCCTAAACCCCCTCAATAAGAACTGCTTTGACATACTTCTAAAATGGTGTGGGTGAATCTCTGCTCCCACCACAAGCGAAAAGAACTAAAACCACTGGAAACTGTTAACAAGATTGACTCCCTTTAGCCATAAAGGATCTGGAATGGGTTCAGTGACAGCAAACTGGCTGTGAAGAAATGGGCCACCACAACCTATAGCTAAGTAGAACAAACCATTAAAATGGTTACATTTTTATATTATTTTCCTTTTCCAGACACATATGTTAAGTTGGGCAATGATAGGTGAAACTTTGTTCTGATTTGGGGGTTTTAAAAACAGAAAAAACTAAATAAACCATTTTGTAATGTTTCCAAACTGTCATATATTAGTCAAAGTACTGTATTGCTATGTTTGGCTTTCATGCAGACATCTATGTAGATCCTACAAAAATACAGACTCACACAGACAAACTCACATTGGCACACACCATATTTAATGAAAAGTGAAGCATTTGTTTTCTTTCTCTCTAATTAATAAAAGATAGTTAAAAAGTTATTGGATTCCCTTCAGCTTTAACCATGCTCCCCACCCCCCAAGTCTTGCACAAAGCTATACATTGCCCCATCTCAGTTTCTTGAAGGCAACACTGAATAAGAGAGGGTTTTTTTGTTTTGTTTTTTGGTACAACTAACTTCTAATGAAATGTAAATCAAGCAAGTTGGGTGTTCACTCTGGGTATTCAAGTCTTCTGATTCAGTTACAGACATTGGATTACAATATTTTGCTCTCTGTAATCCAATGGAAGACCAAAGGAGAAATGAATGTTTCAGTTAGCAGAATCTTCTAATTTCCCAGGCTCTTCAATTATTTGGTTAGACTATGTAGTGCAGATTTCATCAAAAGGAATATGCTCACATATTTATCTTATCGTGGATTCTGATAACAGCTGGTGGTGTATTTTATTTATTTGTTTATTTAAACCAGTGCTGGCAGAGATCCCATGTTTTAGTTGGAACTAACTGGCTAAGGTGCTGAACTTATTTTGAGGATAGGCACCCTGGATTCAGCACCTTGGATGGCTCTTTTTACAGATGGCTAACTCAAAGGGAATGCATCACTTTCCCTTATCATGGGAGCCACCAACCAACCCTGATAGGTTTCAAATATGTCTTCAAACTCAGAATGCTGATTCAGTCATTTTAGCTGAATATGTCTTTTGGCCCAATGGTAGACCAGCTATGTAATCTGATTGTCCTCTAATACTATCAGTTATTACATTAGCAATATCCTAATTCATATCTACAATCAAATGGGATGTCTGTACTTTATTGTTGCTGACTGGGTCAAGTTAGCTTCAACTTATGGAGACCCTATGAATAAGAAATCTCCAAGATACCCTGTTATTAACAGCCCTGTTGAATCTTGAAAACTCAGGGCTGTGTGGATCAGTCTTCCTCTTTCCCTACTGCCTTCCACTTTACCAAGCATTATTGTATTTTCCAATGAGTCATCATCTCATGATATGTCCAAAGTACAATGTCTGTACCCCCTCAACCTTTCTACAGAACAAAACACTTTTAAACACTTATTCCTCTTCAAAATTCCTACAGTATACTTTGTACATGTGCTATTTACACTTATAGTGCCATTTATGTACAAATAGCTACTGATAGAGACTATTCTGCAGACATTACATATTGCTACTTCATGTGGTAGTCACCTCCCCTCTCTCCCAAGCAACCAGGTTCTCTAGTGGAGGAGGTGCTTCACCGCCTAAGCCCTAATCTTTGAGAAGATATGCTTGTGCAGAAGTGATGTGTGTGCGCATGTGTACACATACACCTTCAGTATGCCTGTCATCTTATGGCAACCACAAGAATTTTATAGGGTTTTCTTAGGCAAGGAATGCTCAAAGGTGGTTTTGCCAGTTTCTCCCTCTGAAATATAGCCTACAATGCTTGGTATTCATTAGTGGTATCCCATCAATAACAACAACAACAACAACAACAACAAAACAACAACAACAACAACTTTATTTTTACCCCGCTTCTCTGTCAGAAGACAATTGAGGTGGCTTGCAATAAAACATCCAAGTATTAACCAGGGTTGACCCTCCTTAGCTTCCAAGATCAGTAAGGATATGGTGCCTTTAGGGTATCTCCCATGTGAAACCTAGATAGTCTAGATGGCAACAAAGAGGTTAAGGGTTCACAAACTAAATCATCATCATCATCATCATCATCATCATCATCATCATCATCATCATCATCATTCCTCTCCCACCTCTCCTCAAGTCTGCAAAACTATTAAAATACACTCATATAATGCAATCATTAAAATATACTAATTGAAAAATCATGATATAAAATTGACTGGGTAGAACTGCCAGAAGAAATATGACTTTAGTGCTGTTTTAAAAGCAGGAAGCAATTACAGCTGTTGTTATCTCCTCCAGCAGGTCATTCCACAGTCTGGGGACAGCAGACAAAAAAGTCCTATGGGAAACCATTATCAGTCTAGACCTGGCCAGTTAGAGCAAACATTTCCCAGAAGACTTGAGTGCACAGGGTGGATTGTACAGGAGAAGGCAATCCTGGACTCAAACCATGTAGGTCTTTGCGAGACACAGATGCTGGCGAAATGTCAGGAAGAAACTCTTCTAGAACATGGCCACATAGCCCAAAAAACCCACAAAAATTATGGATGCTGGCCATGAAAGTCTTCAACTTCACATTAATAACCAACACTTTGTATTTTGCCTGGAAACTAATTGGCAGCCAGTGGAGTGCTTTTAAGATCAATGTGATGTGACCACTCCTGGATGTACCTGTAATCAATCTAGCTGCCATATTTTGAACCAATTGGAGTTTCTGGACTTGGTACAAAGGTAGCCCAATGTAGAGCACATTGCAGAAGTCTGCCCTTGAGGTTACCAGCATGTGCACTACCATCTTCCTCCACTTCTAGGAAGGAGCACAGTTGGCATATCAGCAGAAGCTGATAACTGGCACTCCTAATCGTCACATCTATCTGAGCTAATAGCAGACTTTAATATATATATATATACACACACACACACACACACACACACACACACACTTGTTCAAATCACCAAATATGACAGATTTCAATGCATAGTTAAACATTTAAAGATTTGAAATGGTTTGTTTGAACTAGTGGTCATTTATATCTGCAACAGTTAAGAATAAACTGTTCCTTATTACCCAAGAAACCATCTATAAACAAAAATATTTGCTACTGATAAGACATGTTTGGACAACAAGCATTATCTGTGAGATCTTCAAACAAGGAACTTCAGATAGCCAGAAAAATGACAAAGGTAATTATTTACTTTAGATTCCAAGGAAAGAAAATGTTTTTTTTTTTCAGTTCCTGAGTTAAGCACCTCCAAAGCTTTTCTTGTTTCTACTGTTCTACCATATTTTCCGGCATATAAGACAACTTTTTAACCCTTTTAAATCTTGTCAAAAGTCAGGGGTTGTCTTATACGCCGAGTTAAGCCCTGCCTGCTCAGGCTGCAAGAGAGCCCCACAGCCCGGCAGGCCCACCCGGCCTGTTCCGCGGCCTGGCACGTTCACCACCAGCCTCCTTTTGCCTTCCAGGCCTCCCGAAGCCCTCTGAAGCTGGTGCACAACCAGCCTGCTGCTGCCTTCCCAGCCCTCCAAGGAGGCCCAGGCCTCCACAGAGGATGCAAGGGAGCCCCGTGGCCCGGCGTGTTCACCGCGCTGCCTTCCCACTTTCCAGGCCTTCACAGAGGCCCCCTGAAGCCAACGCACATCTGGCCCACTCCCAGATTCCCAGGCCTCCATATTGGAAGAGGGGTAGTCTTATACAGTGAGTATATCCCAAACTCTATATTTTAAATGGAAAAGTTGAGGGTTGTCTTATATGCCCAGTCATCTTATACGCTGGAAAATATGGTAGTTGTGATTTAGTATAACTTATTATTTACTGCACACTCCTTTTTGGCTGTACATGTTCAGTATGACTGTAATATTTTCTTGGCTTGTATAGAATCGGGTTACAGTAGACCTAATATATATTTCACTGAAGTTGTAAGAACATTTAAATTAATTCCACACTTGCTAAATATTGACAGTGGCAATACTAGTTTCTTTCTGCAACTTTACTTAATATGTAGCTGTCTAGGATTTTTTATTTTTAGCCTGTGCCTGAAATCCTAAAAATGCTTACCATGAAGTAATGCCATTGCATTCGGTATATCTACTCTATAGAAAGAAGCTTGAAGTAGCAGCTTATGATGACTGTTTAAGTGAAAGATGTCCTAACATTGAAAGTAAGTTATAAAACTACAAAGGCAGCATTCTTAAACAGTGTTCTGTCTTTTGGATCTATCTGGACTCATGTAGATAGTTACACTCTGCAATTACTAACATATGTTGTACTGTTTCCAAAAAAGTAATGATTCTTCTCAAATACTGTATGAGTAATGGGAAGCAATTACTTTTACAAAGTAACTTTCCAAGCACTTATGTATGCATAGATGCCAATTTACTGACAGTATGGTTGACAGTCCAGAAATATCTAGTGAGCCATATGTTGCTGCCCCTAATTTATAGGCTCCATCCTGCTGCTGTCTTGCCTTATATTCATTACAGTAGTGCACCTCTTCATTGATGAGTAAAATTCATCAATAGACTCTCAATATCACTGCTATTCCATTGCTGCCTTCATGTGATAAGTCCCCTCTGCTGCAGTTTTGCTTTTCATGCAGTCATATGGAGTGAGGGGCATGATTCTCCTCCTCTCCTCTACTTCTCCTTGCAGTGATTGCAGCCATTAACAGGTTCCTGAAGCTGGCTGCTGTGTGCAGATTCACACAGCAGCCATCTTTGGGAGGTAGTTGGTAGCTGTGATCACTTGAATAGAGCTGCTATGTGAATGTACACATAACAAACTTGCACTTTGGGAGGGGGGAGGAGAAGCAACCATGGCAGCCAATTGGCTCCTGAAGATGGCTGCTGTGTGCCCATTCACACAGCAGCTGACTTCGGGAGCAATTGATGGCTGCACTCATTTCTTCTTATCCTTCCTTCCAGAAGACAGTACTTGGCAGTGGGGAAAACAGATCATATAACCATGGGTTACTAAAACACTCTTATTTGGGGTGGGGGGTGAGAAATGATGCCAAACTGGTATGGTTGTGGCAGGGTAGCAGGATAGTGTGATAAAGCTCTAAATCTCCACCAGTGTATATGTACAGTTATCAGAGAGGGCAGAGGGGTTTTCTGTTGCTACTTTTTCCTAGTGTGAAAGAACAGCCATGGAACCTCCAAGCATGCCTCTTTTTTCCCAGGCACTACTGCACACCTGTAGAGAAGGAGCAGCATCCACTCAAAGGGGAAGACTGATCCTTCTTCACCAGCAGCTTGTGGGTAACCAGAATGCACTCAGGCACTACTGCCAGAATAAAGCCATGCATGGAAACCCTGGCTGCTCTCGCACATTAGGAGGAAGGTTGATTATGTTGCATGTGCAGGTACAGGATACCTCATTGTGCATCATCATTCAGAGTACATAGGCTGCTGTAACAGAGTGTTACACCAGTGTATGTCACCAACAAGGTCCTGGCTAATTACTACTTTAACCACTGGCATATTTATGCCTCTAATATTATTGTTTTGTTCAAAACTAAAAGGGTCATGTTTCTAGCACACTCTTAACTTAAGAAGCACTAGGTTACAGAACAAATTAAGGAGTCTGTTAATGTTTGCTCTATTTTTTAACGAATAGTTCCATGTTGTCTTTCTCAAGTCATGGGAATGCTTCCATTCTATGGTCCCATGCATGCGTAAAGATGTAACCTGGAAGGGTTTTCCAGTTCCATGGTCCGAAAATGCTGTATATTAAGATTGGCATTGCCCTATGTCTGTCTTAGAACTTTGCTTCTTCAAAACCTTTTCTTAGCTTATGAGATGGAGAAATTCCATAATATGAAAACTTCAACATACAGCCCTACTGTCTTTTTTTAAAAACCATTATTCCTTCAGCCATATTAATAAGCCAAAATATGTTTTCTTACGCTGCTTTCAGTAAAAAAAAATGTTGCCCTCTCTGGCAAAAGAAATGTTAGTATAGACATGTACCCATATGTTCTCATATTCTGTGTAGATATTACAGCAAAACTACTTTCCATTCTGGCAACTGCATATATGACTGAAAAATGAGGAAACCCGAGTTCTTGTAAGCTCAGCATCTTTTATATGACATTAATCCCTCTTGCACGTATTCCAAGACTCTCTAAACAGTTCAGCACTGCTCCTAGGGACTGGTAAAGTGAGATAAATATAAGAATTCTTCTCTTGATGGAGCAGGAGGATTACTGTGATAATGAACCTTTAAGCATCAGTGAACCCAATAACAGGTTTGAAATCTTTACACATTTTTCCCACTCAGGTCTACGGATTCATCTCCATGCTTGAACAAACTGGTTAGAAGAGACAGCTTCATAATTTCACCCCTTTGGTTAATGATCCCCAAACAATGGACATTAAATATTGCCATGGCATACATTAAAGTGGCATGCAGGAGTGTTAAGACCATGATGCTTAGAAAAGCTAACATGGAAACATTATGCAAACCAGTTATTTTTATATTTGCTTTAGATTGGAAGTAGTCTGGTTACTTCTCCAATCTGAAGAAATGCTGACCATTGCTGATCAGGTTAATGAAGAATCCTGAACAGTTGGTTATCTATTAAAGGTAGAGGAAGGAAGTTAGAAATATATCCTTTCTGTTGTTAATATATCACTAAAGTCAAGGATATGACAAGTGGTGCTTAAAAAGTTATCTTAAAAATAGTTCTGTTTGGCATTTAGGCAGCAAGGTAAGGCTCCAATCCACCTTGCTTCCAAGTAATTCTCACTAAATTCACTAAATTCAGTGTAGTTTTCATCTGGAAAAAACAACAACAACAACCAAAGAAGAAGTGGATTATAAACCCATTTTGTTCTGTAATTACTCTGATGAGTTAAAATGACAAGCTAGAACAATTCTGTTTATCTTCTAATAGTAAATACTCTGAAATTAGAGAGACTAATTTGGAGTCAACCAGCAGATTTGTGGCAACTTAAAAATGCATACATAGATCATGGCATAAGCTTTTGTGGGCTAATTTCACTAGCCTTTATGATGCTACAGGATTTTTTTTGTTGATTTTGATATAACAGACTAATAGAGTTTGGTCCCCAAAAACTGAATCTAAAGAAATGAATCTGTATTTGGACTATTTGAATCCTATTCTTTCCTAGGGAAGACAAAACTGTAAGCAAACCTGAATCAATAGGGAGCAAGCCTCGTTGGAGACATTCACAGGGTGACACGCTTTTCAGTAAACATGCATATTATTTCATTATTGATCATTTTGCACATACAATATGGACTCTGAATTTTACTGCCCTAAGATCTCAGGATGAAAATATTTAAATAAAAAAAGCATAGCATCCATAAAAAGTGATAGATTTTTTTCCGTTTAATTCTGCCAAAGATGAGTTAACTAAGAATTGCTTCTCATGGTTGTGTGTCATTTTTTTGGTTTTGTTTTATAAGATCAAGGACTTTAGAGGCCTAATTCATACCTGCTTCCCAGCCCATGTCCCTTCAGAGTTTTGTTTAGGAACACTCTTTGGTGAAACTTGCAGAGTTTTGCTACACCAAAAAAGAAAAAGGCTTTAAAAAGAACCTAGGCGGGGTACAGACCGCCGCCAGACGGTCCGCGGGGGGGCCGGAGCCTTCAGACGGCCCGACTCCCGCACAGACCGAAAAAGAAGCTCAAAAATGGAGCTTCTTTTTGCGTCGCGTTTGCGACGTAGCGAGGCGCCAGGGGCGCGCTCGCTACATCCAGCAGCGGCGCGACGCGTCTGGACGTGTGCTCCGTACGTAAAGATGGCGGCGCCCATGTAGAGGGGCGCGCCACCATCTTACGAGGGAGTCCGTACTAGGCCATTGGGCGTCTAAAAGAGACGCCCCTTTTTTTAAAATGGGACGTTCGGGAGGACGTCCCAAATGGCAATGTAGAAAGCCCCTACTCTCTCGAGTGGCAAGTCCCTTTTTTAAAGAGAAAATTCAGACAAATGGGTCCTAATGTGATATGATAGGGTGCAAAATTTCCCACAGAACTTTACTACCTTGGAGCTGAGCCCAAGATGGTTTTAAAAAAAAAAAAAAGCTTTTATAAAAAGAACTATTATCTTAACTAGCCTGTTACAGACGGCCAAAATAAAGCTGCTTCGGGTCTCTTTGGAGGTATGCTATTTAAATGTGCATGCATCCTAAGAATCTGGAAGCTGCACCAAAGCTGCACTCCAGTGCTTAGGATGGAGTGTGGCTTTGGCACGACCTCCGACTCTTAGCATGCATCATTTAAATAGCATACCTCCAAAGAGACCCGAAGCAGCTTTATTTTGGCAGTCTGTAACAGGCCTAAGATAGGTATGAAAGAGAAAAATATCTTCTTAAAGATAGTGCTCTTTATAATGGTTATTTTCATATATTAGGCAAAGGCAATTGGTTCCTAAATATAGTCTACTGTGACTAAGTATAACATTCTTCCATGATTAACAGAGCTACATATCCTAGTTAATTCCAGGGGAAAAGGAACAATAGCAGTGCCAAACATCACTTTATCTGCTATGTGGGCTGCTGGCTGTAAAACCAATGGCCTTGTAAAGGTAACTTTAAAATTCAGTAAAAATGGATAAAAGACTGTTGGATCACTCAGTGCCAACCCCTCCCCCCAAACCCAAAATTATAATGTCTCACTCAAGTCATGTGGAGTGTTGATCAAAATTCTGAATGTTAAAGAACTTCCAAAAGCAGTATAAGATGCTAAAGGATAATAATCAGGGGCACAAGTACTGTATATAGCTATTTGGTCTGTGTGTGTTTGTTTTCTAGTAACCTGTCAACTTATGGCAATCCCATGAATTTCATAGGGTTTTCTTAGGCAAAGAATACTTGGAATTGGTTTTGCCTGTTCCTTCCTCTAAATTATACCCAAGTTGTAACTAAACAGTTATACAGTTTTATTCGTGATTATAATATGCCACACCAGTGTACTTTAATTCTGGATCAGTAATTCTTGGCTTAGTTCCCCTGTCTCTCCTCATTTGTAGTCAGAAACTATATTTTTAATTAGTAGAAATAACAGTGACTTGGCCAAGGTGCCTCCTACCTCCTAATTTTAACAATTCCAAAGGTATGTCCAATACTCCATAACCCTGATGTCTAACCCATTGCTCCATCTCAGATCACTGACTAGTACAAAACAATCTTACCTCTTAAAATTAAAACCTGTTCAATTAAAATATGTATCAGACAGGCAGAGAGAGCCAGTGTGGTGTAGTGGTTTCAGTGCTGGCCTACAAGTCTGGAGACCAGGGTTTGAACTCCTACTTGGCCATGGAAACCCACTGGGTCACTTTGGGAGAGTCACACTCTCTCAGCCTCAGAGGAAGGCAAAGGCAAACTTCAGGGCTAAACAGACTGGCTTGAAGCCCCAAAAAACATGGGGACATGGGGTTTTGACGACACACGTCCCAACAAAGCCCTTTCACCAGTGTCATGCTGACCACCTTACTGCACAGTGGGTGGCATCATAGCATTCCTTTGGTGCGGTGTTTATATGCTGCACCCAAAGGAGCACTGAAAAGTGCTGCTGCTGCAGAAAGGGTGCCTTTTTGCTGGCTCTAAAAGGAGAGGCATTTTGCCGTTTCTTTTAGAGCCAGCAAAATGCTGGATCAGGGCTGCAGTGTGCAGTTGCTGTGCCCCGAGCCAGAGCTGAGAGGGGCAGTGTCAAGCCACTGCTTTGCGGCCTTCTGTTTTGCCCCTTCCTCTGAAATTGGAAATGACTTGAAGACACACAATAACAAAATAGGCAGAGAAATACCTGAATTCTGTCCAAGGTGTCCAGAGTTGTAACCTCTAAGCCATAAATATGTTTTATGGTCTTTCATTAATATGATATGCTGCTGGTCCTCCAAAATAGGCTAAATAAATGATGTTCTTACTTTTATTCAGTCATTTCCTCATGAAGTAACAAGATGCCACAATATTCAGAAAAGTAAAATTAGGATGGCGTCAGTAGTAGCAGAAAAAGACTTTCACATAGGGTCCTTTCTTATGTTAATGTTCTTTCCTGACAGCTTACCCACTGCCATAAGGGTTGAACTATATAGATGAACTAAATGCTACGGCTCCCATGTAACCATAGACATCATCCCACCCAGAACCTAGCATAATGCTGGGAGAGGAAGGAATCCATTATGACTTCTTTCCACATGGTCTGGGGATTCCAGTGGCATGGAAAGTATCAGCTTACAAAGGTAACTTGAGAAGGAATCCTGAAGTACAAGCCATTGCTCTAACTCCAATAATGCAGAAACAAACAAAGAAAGATACAGAGGAGTGGGACTAGGCTGTTCTAGAGTAGGGCTATGAGCTGAAATTCATGGGATCACCATAAGTTGATAGGTGACCTGAAGGAACATAAATACTTGAGTTGACATCACATCTTCTTTTTTTTTTCCTTCAGCAATGTGCAGATGGGACCACTTGAAAAGATGCTGCTGCTGACTTCATCCTCCCCTTTCACCCATAGCAAGGAGGGTGTAAGCAGAGGTAGGCACAGGAAGGGCCCAGCCAGCACTGAAGAACAAATGGCTGTCCTATAATAGAGCAAGTTCTATTGGATGCGGTAGGAGGGAGGGGTAGAAGCTGGAGAGCCCATTTGTAGTCTGTGCTCTCTATACTTTGCTTCTGAATGCACAGAAAGTGCACACTGGGGGGACTAAATAGACAGTATCATGATTGAAAGCTGAAACCTCTCTGTTAATCATGAATGGGATTATTTTCTGGTAGATCATGACACTTTTGTGCTGCAGTGTGAGTGGGTGTGGGTGTGTGTGTTCCCCCTTAATGAAATGTCTTATTTAGTAAATTAATCTGATTCAGTCTGAATCCCTTCCCTGTCCAAATTTGTTAGGACATTGATCTCAGGAGTATCTGTAGTATCACAGGCCTAATCCTTAAATAGCTTTTTCACTCACATCTTTATTCTTTGGGCCAAGTCATAGCAATACTGCTGTCCTGCTACCACTCCCTGGCTTATCATCTGAACTGAATTGCACATGAAATGTTGATCTGTGCTCATAGTGGCTGGTTTAACAGAATTTTACTAAGAAGTTCCGTTGTGGAGCTTTCTCCCTGGGGAGGAAGCCTAGCAATGGAGCAGCAGGAGGAGCGAGTGTGCACCCATTCTGCTCCCTCCTGATGGCTTACTCACCCAGCTGTCCTGGGTAGTAAGTCAGGTGAGGGGGCAACACAGCAGCTGGGGAGGGGAGGGACAGCTGAGGAAAAGGGACATGTGGCTGGGGGGGAGTGCAGGTAAGCATGTTAGTGAGGGGGCAGCCCTCTGTACCACGTATCAGCATAGATAGTGACACCATTGCTTCTGGCAACCCTAAGGTACAGGATTTTCTGGGGCTGAGAATGTGTTACTCCCCCAAGGTCACCCAGTGGGTTTTCATGACCAAGCAGGAAATCAAACCTGATCTCTAGAGGCCTGGTCCAACACTCAAACCACCACACCACACTCCCTCTAGCTGATCTTATCCTACCCATTTTTTTAACTGCTTCATGGTGAGTTTTGGAGAACTGAAAAACTGATACATAATACTTTGGAATGATAGCTTCTCCTAAATAAGGGCATTGACTGTCTGTGGCATTTCATTTTCTCCCCTTGTCCCAGCACCTGAAGTTACGCAAGTTGGGCAGAATATTCTTTTATATGGGCTCTGACCCTGGAAACAGCAAAATTGGACCTGGTTCTCACAGAAACACAGAGCTCTGTTCCCTAGCCCAGAAGGCTCCACTCTCCAAATATTTCCTGTTGTTGTTGTTGTTACAATACTGAGCAACTCAATGGAGACTGATGAAAAAGTATTTAATGAGGGTCTATCTATCTTAACAAGGATTTTGTGGGATTATTTACAGATGATTGTTTCCTTGAAGGCTGAAGGTGTTTCATTATGCTGTTTTTTCTGCAGTGTTAGTATGCCAAAAAAAAAAAAAAGAAGGTCCTGACACTAACCATCCATTAATGTTTTCTGCATTCCTGGAAATTTCTGTGGTTCTGTGAGATCAGATATGTTAGAAAAGTGCTCAGAAGAGTGTGCTGTCAGTAAAATTGATCATACTATATATCTCCTCTAAAAAAAAGACCCTGCTTTTTTACTTCTTTGAGTTTTTTTTCTGAAAAGTGACATATTAAAGAGAGAATCTGAAGATGCCAGCCACAGATGATGGCAAAACGTCAGGAAGAAACTCATCTAGAACATGGCCACATAGCCCAAAAAACCCACAAAAAACTAAAGAGAGAACCATCTTTCTACATAAGCTATTTACATTTACGATGACAAACACTACATTACTTCTGAATTTCATTTATGAGCTTTGTCCCATTTGTTTAGAAACTAAAGTTCTCTGCGTCCAGTTGTTTCCCCAGAGGTCACAACTAAATAACATTTTCCTGTAAGAATTGCAGGATATTCACATTTGACAGCCCAGGATTAATTTTCTCAGAAGAAAATCCAGAGACCTAAAGAACTTCCATCTGTGTAAAACACAGAAGATATCCATTTGCACTATCCCTCCACAGGACCACCTCTATGTATGCTTCCCAAGGGGATTTCTTTTAAAAAAATATTTAGATGAGGATAATACAAATAACATGGTACCTTAGAATGAAATGGCTATTCATTTGTTTCATGAATACATAAAAAGATATATGCAAGCCTCAAGTGTTAAATCCTTGTGTGTAATGCCACAAAGTTTCCCTGGCAACCATGCAAAAAGCAGAAGAGAATGTGTACATATCTAATGAACAGTGTGTAACACAGGGATGTTGTTTCCTAGTGTCTCAGGCTGTATGTGAAGGAATGTGAGGAAAGATCATCATTCTATAATAAGCCTCTCAAAAACAACTTACAATGAAAGGCGACAGACTCTTTAGCCAATTATTTAAGCTCATAAATATCTAACATTTACTGGAGTCTGGCCATTAACATGAATTAGGTTTTAAAGCCCACAGTTCGCACTTTGCACAAGGACTGCAACAGACACACACAAGAGATGCATTTTTGGCTTTCAAAAATACAAACTTGTTTCTTAAAAACCCTGAGTTTATACTTGAAGTGTGTTCACTTTGTTGAGAAAGGCTATACAAGTATAGTAAACACCAGACCTTTCAAATAAGCTAATTTAAAACAAAGTGCTTTCACATAAGCCAATAAAAAATTATGTGAGGCAAATAATAATTAGGAAAGCAGTTGAGCCAAGTTCCAATGTCTGTTCAGAACAGACTTATATTTTTACTCACTCCACTGAACTTATTCTGATCCTTGTTTGATTATATATATATATATATAGAGAGAGAGAGAGAGAGAGCGCAGCTGCCGCCTGTTCTCACATTAACTTTGTCAGAAGCCTTTTCAGAAAATATGACAACCGAATGTGTGTAGGGGAAAGCAGAATCATAGTAACAGACCTAAACACAATCTATGCATATTTAGCTAATTGTCTTCATGTAGCAGGGATGGCCATACTATTGGGTAGTGAGCTACAAATGAGTCCTTTAGCAATTGCAACTGAGCCTTTAGTCATTCCTTTCTGCTGGGTGGCAAGAGTTTTGTATGACACCCAGCCTGTCCTATATTATATCTAAGCTTTCCTAAAAGTAATGGACAGGACTATTTTATCACCAATATCCAATTAAGATTAATTTGGCAGTCCAATCAGCCTCTCTTTTCCAAAAATGCCTCTCTTTTCATGGGAGACAAATAATCCCATGGGGAAGAAGAGAATATTTCACCCAGACCTAAATCTTACAACAGTAAGAGAATTTCCAGGGATAGCTTCCAGCATTTAAATCAGCAGTCAGTTTCTAGATTGCCTTCACTGATGAGATAGTAATGTGATTCTCCATACAGTTTTCCTCATTAAAAGAAAGAAGAACTGAATTGTTCCGAATGTGAAAAATCACTACAGCTTTCCCAGTGATTAAGATATTAACCTTTCTCTAAAAAGATGACAACCTAATTACTGTCAACAGAGTAAATCCACAGAGCAACTAAAAGACTATACAATTTTCAGACATGGAGATTTAATCAGGTATTAAAGGGAAATCTATATTTTGGTTTTTAAAAAATAAATATTGCTGGCAAAATCAATTTAAAAAAAACAAAAAACAAAACAAAACACTTCCATATCATGTTTCTCCTGCCTGTGAAAAGTTCCCATAGTGTGGAGACAAGAATTGAGCCTAGTCATCTCCCACATATTCTAGTTTTAAAATGGCAGGGCAATATGATTTAGCGATATTTTTTAAAAAGAAAATCTATGTGCCTCTTGAAATAGTAAAGGGCAGGACCATGAGCACCTCTGGATGTTGAGTTTCTTGAGTGGAGGGACTTTATTTCCAGCTTTCACACTTTGGCCCCCATTTCTGAAATTCTTCATTGTTTGTAGTTTCAAACATTTGAAGAAAATTCTGGGTCATCTCCTGTCATCTTTACTAACTACCACTGCATAGGCCCAAATGCACCAGATTAATACTCCACATGTGAATATATGCCCTAAATTCTGTAGATAATTTGAACACTGTCAAAAGGAGACATCTTTCCCCCTGTGTTCTTTGTGTCTTTTTCACAGGCAATATCTAAATCAGAGTGGCACACTGTGCCTCTCCAGATGTTGAAGTACAGCTCCTGCCATCTCACTGAGCATACTGACTATATAATGAGAGTTGGAATCCAACATCATGTAGAAAGTCACAGGTTTCCTAGCCCAATTTAAATGACTTGACCACCACCAGAGCTTATGACACACAAATGACTACCCTCCTTAATCTTTTGACTCACTTTTCATATTTTCATTTCAACTAAAATCCAGCCTTTATTCATGTAACTCTTAAGTGCTTGCCATCTGGATTCTGAAGTGAAGGACATATTTTATACAAGTAAACATAAAGTCCAGTCTCAAAAAAATTATATGAATTACAAAGAGTATTCTTGTTCTGTTTATGCTAAAGCTTAAAGCTGAGTTGAATTTTCATGTTCTGAAAACGGCTCTCATTCTCATCAAAGTTTCACATCCTTACTACATCTTGGAATTAGGAAATATGCGCAGTAAAAAAGAAATGGCATGTTAAGTAGTGTTTCATTCTCTTTTTATAAAATGTTGCAAACAAAAAGTGATGGTTCCTTCAATGTCATATCGTTTGAAAGCTGAACGGTCAAAAAATCACCCCTAGCTGGTGTGAAACCAAGGCTCCAACAAGCTCTTCGAAGAATGGTAAGTAAACACTTTTAAACGACTTCTTTAAGATGCAGGTGTGCAAATTATTTTGGATACAGACAGAAGTCGTGTTCTTGGTATCCCCACAACTGCTGTTAAACAACAGTCTCACCTCAATCTCCAGTATTTTTCACCTCATAAAAGCTTTATAAGCTGGAGTAAAGGTCCTTTTTCTATGGCTGGTTCACGCCGACCTAGCTGTTCAGTCATAACTCCCAATGACTGCTTCTTTTAAGCCATTACAAGAGAAATGCCTGTTTTCCCACTGTATATGGCAGCACTGCACAACAGGAAAAGATGGTAGGCTCAGACTGTGAGAGGATACATTTTTCCTAAGTCATACCTTCATACATTTAACAACACTGCAACTGTAGAAATATGGAGCCCTCCAGAAAGAAGTAACAGCTGCTCAGACAAAGCAGCAATAGGCACATGTATGAGAAACACTCAAAAAGGATGCCTCCCCATGCTCACATATTTTTCCTCATTAATTTGTACACCTGCCTTAGACCTTCCCATGACCCACAGTAATAGTGTGCTTTATATGCCCCATTAACCTGTACACCTGCTTCAAATTGGTTCTTGAGGAGTGCATGGGTTGCTTGCACAATAAATTTTCTCATGGAAAACTGAAGTATTCTAACATACAAAACGTAATCATTTTAATCCCTTCAGCTATATTCTCTCCCTTATCAACATTTTTGTGAAACTGCCAAAATGAGACATAATGAGCTTGATCTTCCGCCAAAACTCAATCAGACCCTTGCTTCCACAAGTAGAAATCTACAACTTCAACTTAATGTTTGCCCTAAACAGCATTTTGTACCCTGCAAGGACAAAAGAAATAAAAGCCATCTTCAAATATTTCATGTTGTATTAAAGGTTTAAAATACATCTTAAAAAAAAAAAGTTTAAAATATTGCCTGTATAGTATGATTCTGCAATAACATGAAATCTAGAAAAGCAAGGTTAAATTCTAAAGGATCAGACATATAATCTGGGAACAGAGTTATGGGACATATACACCAGGTACAGAAATCTTTGCCTATTTTATTCTCCCACATAAGAATGAATAATTTCAAACTTTTTGTCCCAGCTAATTGAGATTGCGATAGGCTTTGCACATTTTTAAATATTTTATATTTTGTATCTCTCTCTCTCAATCTCTCCCTTTAAAAAAAAAAAAAGCCTACCTTTTGTGCAATAAAAAGCAGGTAGTGAAAAATGAGGAAAAATCTCTCTTTTTTCATTGTTATTAGAAAAGACATTTTGGTGGGAGAGGTGTTATGTTCTTTTTAACACCAACACCCATGCACACTTCTATCATTCTTTCTGTGGCAGATACACCTAGAATGATGCTACATCAAGAAACAGAATTGTTCTGGCAGAGATTCATTGAGGGCTGGTATAGTTTTCTTAAGAGTCCTCCAATAAACCTATAAATCCTATCAGTTCCGACAAGCCTTTTATAAATATTAGCCAGTCATACCAGAAGGCAACCATACAGAACTCCAGTTTGTTTGTGAAGAGTCCTCCTAGGTAAGCATCTGTAATAGACATAGGACCTTATCACACACACATTCTGGGGACGGAAGGAGGACGCTCGTGTGCGCGTGTGTGCTGCAGAAAACGGAGTTTATCGCACACGAATACGTCGTCCAAGAGGCCCTGTTCTGTCCCCGGCACGCACCCATTCGCGTCCAGTCCTGACGGGTGTGATTTTTGCCTGATGGATTCCATCAGCAAAAAATCACGCCCGTCAGGACTGGACGCGAACGGGTGCGCACCAGGGGATGGAACAGGGCCTCTTGGAGGACGTATTCGTGTGCGATAAACTCCGTTTTCTGCAGCACGCATGCGCACACGAGCGTCCTCCTTCCGTCCCCAGAACGTTTAAAATTGTGTGTGCGATAAGGTCCCCCATCTTATTTATCTGGTCCAAGAAAAGGGTTTTCTGACAATATCAGAAAGTTAAGCTGAAGAAAGTGTTTATATCTATACCCTCATACATATTACCAACCTAGAATGTTCTAAGATGCTGGTGAAAATGTATTTTGGTTTTATCTTGGTTAGAATTTTCAGTGGGAACAGTAGAACCCATGGCAGAAGCATAAATATTAGAGGAATTATTTTAGGTCTTTTGTACTCACTCTGCATCTTCAAGACTGAATTTGGAGCATGTAGTACCTTCCTGAGTGGCATCCTCTAGCCCAATGTAGCCGACTCAGAGGAAAAATCCAACTGGCTGTAATTAATGATGTAATCATTGCAAAATATTTCAGGAAAACAAATTCCAAAGTCTAACAGTATGGACTGTGTTCATGGGTTCCTTGATAGACCCTCCTTTACCCTAAGAAACAAAGTGAGGCCCGCCTAAAAGGAATATGATAGAAGGGACAAGAAATAAAAAAAAAGTGGTTACAGATCCAGTTTCATATCTATGGCTGGCCCACAACCCATCTTCAGATGCTCTGTAACATAAAATGTGTATGAAAATATTTTTGTTAAATTTTAGCTGGGTTGTTTGTGGAAAGACAGAAAGAATAAAAAGAAGAGAGACCAAAAGCCAAAATGAAGAGCTGCAATGTATGAGGAGGTGAAATGGAGAATAACCAGCCGAAAGCCAATGATCTAGCCAGAGAGTTCAGTAAGGTGAATCTGCACAGAAGGTTCATCAACAATGTAAGAAAAGTAAAATTCAAGAGAGGAATACTGTAGTTTGAGGAAAGGATCTGGAACACTTCCTGTGAGCTACTGAGTAAAGGGTGACTTTCTAGCTGCAGGCAAAGTATTCTTATGCTCTCAGGAAGGTTCTGAAATTTATTTCATCAAGAATATAATGCACTCATCCTGGTACATATGCTTTGCAAAAGAAAACAGTAATGTGCTTATTACTTCTTGGTAATTCTTTTCTTACAGTCCCTATCACCATTCTAGCATAACGATATATATATATATATATATATATATATATATATATATAGCGCTATACGATATACAGTATATCATCTCGCCTGCCTTAACTTGCATTCCAGCTTCTTTGAACATTAAACTGATCAGCATGTGAGACAGGGTCTTCTCTGTTCAGGTTATAGAACACTTTCCTAGAACAACTTCCTAGGCTCCCTTCATTTTATGTTTAAGTGTTTTGCTAAGACTACAGTCACCCCTCTTAACTTGCAGATCTGGGATCCATGACCTGGAATATCCATGGAGCGGCAATTTCAGTGGTGTGCATGCCTGGGAGCACACCCCATTCAAACCTATGGGGCTTGAATATGCACAAGCCTCCATTTTCGTGGGGGGTGGTGGTCCAGAACGGATAACCCCCCAAAAAAGGAGGACCACTGTACTTTCTTTTACTTTGATTTTTTAACCTAGTTTAATCATATCTTTATTGACTTACACTGAGTTTTTATGTGTGCAAATTTAGGTGCTCTCTATACAGCTTAAAATTTATTTAAAATCAATACATTTATTAAAAACAATGCTAATACAGAAGGAAGACAACTTCTCTTCTGCATACTAGACCTGGTCATGAAAGGGAATCTAAGGCCCTTTCATGACCAGGACTCTTTGACGGTCCAGGCTGGCGGTGACGGTTTTTCCGCTGGTGGGAAGTCACAGCCGCCAAACCGGTGGCTTCCCACTGCTGGAAAAAGAACCCACAAAAAGCAGGTTCTTTCTATGCCACACCGGGGGCGTAACAAGTGCGCCACAGTTCACCACTGCCACACTCGTTATGCAAGTGCCACACAGCACCATGAGGATGCCGCACAGCACTTGCATAACAATGGCAGTGCCCATGTGTACAGGGCGCCACCATTTTGGTGCCTTCATCACATGCTATGGTTGAGGGGCATGTAGAAGCACCGCCCTGAGGCAACCCTAACATGTCACCATGACGGCGCAAAGGGCTGGTATGTACCGGGCCTATTTGTCCTTTTTTGAGACCTCCGCATAAAGACAGTCATTCTTACACTTTCCCTCAACATGCCTAGCAGCTCTTGATGAAAAACATTGTTTCTAAAATTCAGTTTATATGCAGTATGTTGCCTGCATGTTTTTTCTCTTCAGCAACTTTAAAGAGGATTCAGCAGGATATATTTTGAATAAATCGTGCCATATCAAGAAGACATTTCTTAACTGAATCTACGCTAAAATGTGCCAACTGTATCTTAGGGGAAGAGCTTATTTTTTAAAAATTTTGCCTAAGGTACATCACACTTTAGACTCACTGAAATTGAAAAGGCAAATTAGTCATTACAAAAGTCTCATCAATTTCAGTGGAGCTAGAACATAACTTACTTAGGATTGATCCAACCCAAACAGAACCATATAGATATATGCTTCTGCATGTGTGAGTGTGCAAGCATATGCACTCACAGAGAGACATGCACACAAACTGAAAATATTCAGCCTTGAATCCCACAATGTCCTTGAGCAAGTGCAAGAGCCTGATGCATTGGAATTAGCACAATGGTGGTATCCAATGCAGTTTCTGTTATTCAACTATTTTCCCTAGCCCACAATCCAGTGTAACTGTGTTAATGTGCTTTGTTATGCAGCTAACTTTACATTGGGTCTATGTCTAAAAGAATACCTGTTTTACTTGGGACAATAAAGCACTGCAATACAGTGTGCCTGAGTTATATATGGGCGCATTTTACATGGCTTTCAGCATACGCTGAAAGCCACACAGGGAGGAAGGGGCGGCGCGTCCCATAGGGACAAATGGGGTGCACAACCACAGCGTGCCTGTGCCACTGCGCCACCACGTACACGAGCCCCATTCATTTAAATGGGGCTCAGGTATAGGCATTTTTGTTTAACGCGGGGGAGTCTGGAACGGATCCCCCGTGTAAAAAAGGGTGCACTGTAATCAGATTGGCCCGTATACAGTTGGCCCTTCTTATACACAGATTTAAGCATCCATGGTTTGAAAATGTTCAAAAAAAGTATAAATTTCAAATATCAAACCTTGATTTCCCATTTTTTTTATAAGGGACATCATTTTGCTATGTCATTATATTTAATGGGCCTCGAGCATACACCAATTAACAGGAGATAATTAAAAAATCTTCTATATATTCCCAAACAAAATAGAATGAAAAAGTGACTATTATTACTATTAAGTAATGTACAGTGGGCCCTTGCTTTACACGGGGAATCCATTCCGGACCCCCCCCCCCCCCCGGTGCAAAGCAAAATGCATGTACACGGGGACTCCATTATATTCAACAAGGCTCGTGCTCGCTCTGCAGCCATGCACACCATTCATGAGCCCCACTGGATATAATGGGGCTCGTGCTTGCTGTGCAGCCATGCGCGCACGCCATGCATTCTCCCATTTCCCAGGTGACTTCAGTGTAAGCTGAAAGCCACCTATAATGGTCCGCGTATGGCGTGGGCTCACTGTATTATTACTTTACTATGCTCACCACTGGACAGCACTTTGTACTATCTCTTCCCAACTAAATTACCTGTGCCAACTAGTGGAGAAGAAATTAAGAATCAATAATATACAATGAGAATGGGGTTTGAGTGTTCCAGTGATGATGGAGGAAATGGTAAGATGGGGGCTAAGGTTTAATTTCAGTTTAAACTTTCATGTCAGTTAATGCTTGGAGCAATTCTCAGTTAAGTCAATGTGCCCATATTCACTACATACCACCAACAGCAGATATTCGGTTCATGAAAACAACTGGAAAAGAGTATTCAGTATATGAACAATTATGCACAACAAGATATCCAATAACATTTTTCTCAAACTTCTGAACAGTGCCATTAGTGAGGTAGATCTCTTTCCAGTTGACACCTTAACAAAGAACAAATTATCATACAACAAAGAACAAATTATCATACAACAATTATTTTAGTGACAGATGATGTCTCTGTTCTGGATACCCAAAGGATTAAAGCTGCACAAACAGTGCCCTCAGCTAAAACAGAACAAAGCAAGACAAAAACAGTGGATGTTCTTATTGTAACCTATCAGTTTCACACAATAACCCTTACTTTACCCAATTTGATAGCATCCTTTGGTGTAAGCAAAGGGGGAGATTACTCTTTGTTTAGCTGATAGCACTGCAGATGCCATGGTTAATAGCTAGACACTAATGGAAGGTTAACACATTCCAACACTACACTGAGTAGTAATGTATGGTGTGGAAGCCATGAGATTAAAAGACCTTTTCCCACAGATAATGTACACCAATTCAACGATTTTATAATATCACACAGGAGGATCTCACATTTCATTGTTGCATCCATATCAATGCTGATAATTTGCATACCTTCATTTCTGATATCTGTTAACAATATTCAGTTATATATCAACTATATCCAACTTACAAAGGTGAAAAATAAAATCAAGTTCAATGAATCAAAGAATATTTCAAAATTCATTTTATCGCCAAATGCCCGTGATGTTGGACATCTGATCTATGAAGGAAAGAATCTTACCTGTATCATTGCCTGAGATAGCAACAACAAACACTTTTATGTCAGGTTGGCTTTCTAACCCAACGTCATTATCGGAAGTAGAAGGAGGCTCTTCTTGAGACTCTAAAACCTCTGTAGGTGGTCCTGTGGGCTGTTCAACTGCAGTGACACTCGATGATGTAAAATATTCTGTATCAATTTCTGGTTCTGTTGTTTTGCCCACAAAATCATCATCAGCAGTAGTTTTAATGGGAGAAATAGATTCATCAATTATTTGTACATCTATGCTTGTATCCTCATCAGGTTCTTTGTATATTAAAGGTGGCTGTGTTTTAGTACTTAAAGGTTTCATTGCTGAAGTTGGTAGGAGTTTGTCTATTGCCCCACTTACCACTGTTGGTTTACTTGTAGCAAAAGCTGGAAATAAAATAGGCTCTGTTTCTATGGCCTCCTCTGTTGTTCCTGAACCTTCTGGGCTTTGAGTTGTGGGAGCCTCTACTTTCCCCCCATCAGTAGAAGGAATAATAACCTTTGTAGGGAAAGGGCTTATAAACTTGACTGTGGATGTTTCATTTTCACTTTTTATACTTGGCTTTGTGGGAAGAACATCAGAATGTTGCAGCTTTTCTTCAGTAACAGCATCTTTTTCAGGAGACAATTCAGACGTTGTGACGGTTTCATAACCTGGTATTTCCAGACCTGGGTCTACAGCTTTTGTACTTGCATATTTTTCATCATGTGCAGATCCTTCAGCTACATCATGTTCTGGTGCTAAAGGTAGCTTTGAAGGCACTACTGTCAAATTGAAAACAGTGGCCAGTTTTTCCATAACTAGCTCTACAGTAGTGGGTTCCTCTCCAAAAACTGTTGTAAATTCTGGTGGTGTTCCTGTGGCACCTGTACGAATATTTATGGTAACTATGTCTTTAGCAAGTGTATCTTCTGAGGTCTCAGGAACCAGGAAAATGCTGGGTTCTTTCTTTGATGTTATACCAGATGGTGTCATTGCTGATGCATCTGTAAATACATCCTGGTCTATGCCTGCTGTGTCTTCAGTGTGTAGTGCTGGGGAAATAGTTGTTCTTTCTCTGGGAATTCCTAACTCTGGTTGCTCCTCAGGAGAACTTCCTTCATAAGTCCAATCATATTTCTGATCTGTTCTTCCTTCAGTCTTTTCTTCTTGCATCTGTGTTGTAGATGCTACTTCATCTTGATCTTTGGTTAAAAACCCTGCTACAGTGGAAGTGACACTTGTTAGTTCCACAAGGGGCGATTCAGATGTAGAGGGTGATGTTCTTTCAACTGGTAACAAAGTTGGAATTAATCTTGACTCAAAATCAGTAGGTGTTACTGTATGTTCTTCTTTCACTTTCAACTTTGTTGAATCAGTGTGCACCATTTTAGTTTTATCCATTACTGTAAACAGTGGTGTTTCAGGGCCTTTTATATATCCTGAAGTTGTTAGCCTTTTCCTTTCAGATAAGGTTACTGCTTTATCTGGTCTAGCTGTAGCATTCTGCTCTATGAATGGCTTTGACACTTTAACTACATCTAGTTCTGGAATTATGCTAGGATCCTCTAGCCTGTGGTCAGGCATAACAACCCCATTGTCATCATTGTCTGTAGGTTCTTGATGATCCTTGAGCAGCTCTTTTGGAATGAGAACAGTTGTTAGTTTTACATCACTTTTTGCTTCCATTGATTTTTTTGTGGGTTGGATGCCAATATGTGTTTCTTCTTTAGTTAATATAAGAGAAGTCTCTGATTCTAGAGTTTCATTCAAGTCATTTCTCAGTAGAGCATCTACTGAAGTCCTTATTGGTCCCACCTCTATTTGTTCAGTCTGACTTTCAGAACTTTCCTTGCTGAAGTCAAAGACATCTTGTGTAGGTGTGGTCACTACTAGATCACTTGGCACAGAATCTTGTTCAGGAACTTCTGAAAAATCAGAAATGTCTGTAATTGTTTGAGGTAGAACAGTGGATAAACTAATGATCTTCAGTACCTTTTCTTCCTGTTTCGCTTTAGTCACTTCTGGTGTGACTGAAGAGATGTGGGGATGAAGTGCAGCTTTCGAAGGCATAGTCTTTAGTTCAGTTACTAAATTGGCAGATCCACTTTCCAAAGGTATAACCAGTTCAGCCAATGAAGAATCAGATATATTCTCCTTACCTATGTAAATCATAATTAGAAAAATAATTTTAAAGATTGGCAATTAAAAGTAACACCTTAATTTAATCAAAATAAAAAAAATTTTTTAGAAAGAACTACAAAATATATGTCCTTTAACTGTTGTGTGTTAACTGTGTGTCCATAGACCTAAAAATTAATTGCTAAGCAGCTTTTCAAGAAAGCAACCACAATTAAACTGGTTTAGTTCCATATATTTCAGGTATGAAAAAAAAGTCTAATTCTGTTCAAATATGTTATTGCTCAGGCTATTAATAAAGATAGGATCATAATATCAGAGAGGGATTAGCAACAAAGGTCCAGATTGTTGTTTGTTTGTTTTTTCATATCATAGCAGTGATTTCAAAGCAAGAATGGGCAAAGTACAACCTTCCAGATATTCTTGGACTTCAGTTCCCATTATCCCTAGCCAGTATGGCCAATGATGATAGATCATGCTAGTTGCAGCCCAACAACATCTGGGGGCTAGGCATTGCTGGAAAATGGTATGCCTGTAAGCTCCTTACATTATCTTCATCATGATAATCTATTATTATTATTATTATTATTATTATTATTATTATTATTATTGCCACCTCTCCCCAAGATTCAAAATGGAATACAACATAGATTAAAATACAATATATAATTAAACACATGAAACCATTTAAACACATAGGTTAAAACACAAAAACATAGGATTATGATAACAATTACACATTAAAGTATACCAGTTTAAAATTCACAGTTTAAAACTGACTGAGTAGGCTTGATGGAAGAGATAGGTCTTTAATACTCTTTTAAATTCCGATGCATTCAAATTTTGTTGGTGTTTTTTATTTACTCCAAATCCTCTTTGAACATTGGCCACTGCATTTTTAAAGTACATGGTTGGCTAGGCTGCCTGACTGGATGCTAGAGTAATGAACATGGAACTGGAGCATTGGATTCAAAGCTGTTCATCCATGCAGATCATTGTAGTGACCTTGAGTTAGTTACTATTTCTCACAGCCTAAGTGACTGACTTGTTTAAAGGATTTTAAAAAGACAATTGTGGGATGAATCCAAGTCTACTGTTTGGATTCCTTTGGGGCAAGGCAGATTATATATGTGATAAATAAATGAAAGAGTGACTGTCTTTCAGGTCTGTCCCAAGATATTTTTGTGCCTGAGGCAGAATAGCAAATGGTGCATATACACCCACCCACCTAGATCAAGGTATACAGCCAAATTATTTTGGCACCTGAAGCAGACAGTCCCCCAAGAGACTATGCTGTAGGTTTGCCAGGTGAAATAAGGGA
Source organism: Sceloporus undulatus (assembly GCF_019175285.1). NCBI lineage: Eukaryota > Metazoa > Chordata > Lepidosauria > Squamata > Phrynosomatidae > Sceloporus > Sceloporus undulatus. The sequence continues at coordinate 285,484,935 of NC_056523.1, forward strand.
TAGGATTCCTGTATTTTAATGGTTCTGAAGAAGAAGGAATTTCAGCAGGTATTGCTTACATGGCAAGCAACATCTGCTGAAATTCCTCTTTTTACACAGCCATAAACATAAACAAGGGGGGATACAGTTGGCCCTCGATATCTGAAGGGGATCCGTTCTGGACCCCGCCACAGATACTAAAATCCACAGATGCTCAAGTTCCCCACCTGCCAACCCCGCTGCCACCACTAGCTCCTCCCAGCACCCAGTGAGGATCTCTCCATGCCCCAACTGCCAGCTCCATTATGAATAAGAACTAGTTCAGTTTGAAAGAGGGATGAAAAAATGAGACAGATTTGTCACAAGCAAATGTCCCAGCATTCCAGGATCGAAGCTTTCTAAATAATATTTGGCCAATGGAGAATTACAATAGATTGATTTCCAGCTCTCTGACCAGATGCTCAGACTGATTTCAGGCAATTTTTGCCAATTTGCAAATTGATTTCAATCCAGGATCATTTCACCATCATTACACAGTGCTTTACCACCAACACAGTTCAGAAAATATGGATTTTGAAGTTTGTTAACTGAAGCTTGAAAGAAAGAAAGAAAAAAACACGGACTGATGTTAAAGTTGTTTCTTCATAAAAGGAGTCCACTACAATACATCTGCTTTTTGCTTAAAATATGTCCCACCCAGAGATGGTTATTTCTTTTTTTTTTTTTAAATATTGCTCAGGCTCCTTCTTGGTGCAGATGGTTTGCATTACTAAACTCCTTGAGTCATTTTGTATGGGATATCTTCTTTGTGCTTCTTCTGATGCAAGACATGAGGCAGTTTTTCCTAATAAAAATGTCCATATCTAATACAGCAAGAAAGCAAATTATCTCACAGACAGCTGTTTACATCAAAGTGTATCATACATTTTTTTTAAAAAATGTGTTCTTTTACACAACTGAATCTAGGTGTTTTGGGATGAAGTTTTTTGGAAGTGAATAGGTGTCTGTACTTTTTTTTAAAAAAAATCCTTCACATATTTCTTTAAGTATTTATATTGGAGCAAATTTCCATCTTTTAATGCTTTTTAATGTGAATAATGTGAACTAGCTTAAACCTGATTAATTTGAGGGTTCTACTCTAAGATTTTATATTCTTGAAATCTTCATTTTAACTTCAGAGAATTCAGTCCCAGAATATATCGGCCACAGAATGGCGTGGCTACTGCTGAGTAACAGAGCTTGGAAAGTTACTTTTAGGAAGCATGGTTAAAATCACATGCTGAAACCATCCAAAACAGAGGTGGAAGCATGATGCTCTGGCAGCCACTGCACAGTTACAGATAACATCAGCTTGTCATTATATTCTTAAAAGTAACTTTCCACCTCCTGTTAGTTCCAAATGAAACTATTATAGAGCACCTTTGGTATGGATTTCATTTAAGCATTTAGATAAATGTGCCTAAAAAGTCAGGTCTTTTATAGATTACAATGAGGCCTATATTGTTTTATATAATATAGGACAATCCTGGTCAAGATATTAAGAACCCTCCCTTTTCCAACTGTATTAACCCCATGCCACTGAATTAAAATGTACAGGACTAATACTGCTTTGGATGTTACCATCTTCTAAGGTTAGATGAACTTTTACTACGAATACTGATTAGTTTTAATTTGATTTATTATTAGGGATGACTATGACCTCTGCAGGAAAATTAACAAGTCCAGTTCATTCTGTGAAGATAGAGGGATATAGGAAGATCCTAAGGGTGAGCAATGCATTATACTCCAAATGCTATTGCACTTTGGAGCGGAAGGCTTCACAAGTGGCAAAAGTGAGGCATGGACCATAGGTTGTAGTTCCCTCCCTTATCTAACACTCACTAGTAGGTCCCCAGAAAGTTTTTTCCAGATATATTTTGTAATGCCAAAGTTTGAAGCTCAGCCCTTGGACATGTGAAACATGTACTCTATTGCTATGCCATGGCTCTCTGTTGAATGTTCTTTAGTTCACTCAGTTTTGTGAGGTTTGAGATGATTTTTTTTCTATTTTATCATGAGATTAACTAATGCTAGTGTATGCATAGTGTGTATTTTGTTGTATAAATTGGTATGTTGTTAGGATATATTATTATGGGTTTCTTGTAAGCCACTTTGGAAGCTCTTATGGCTGAAAACCACCCATGTAAAAACCCTAAGTTATTTTTTTTAAAGAAAATCTTTTTAGTCTTCTGTATTTTGGACAGAGTTTACAAACACAGTGGACAGATTACTACTGTGGACTTCACTAGAGTTAAATCTCAAAAAAGGGTGGGAAATGTTCCCAAATATTCTTATGTCCGACTATAAAACCAGGATCCATTGGGAAGAAATTGTTTTTGGCTAAAGTAATATTTTACTTGACTACTAAGCTAAAAAGAATTAGGATTGACTAGAGGTTTCTCTTTCATTCTTTTATTTAATTCTTCCTTTTGATACACATACTTTTAAAATATATGTGTAATTAAGTTTGCGCTCTTCTGAAATTTTGAATCTTTAGAATTTTAGCTATTAGAGTGCAGCCATGGATCTTTGAAAATGAGGAAAATCTGTTGATATTATGAGCAAAGGAGGAAAACAAAAAGAAGCTGAAGAATCCAAGGTTGGTGAAGTAGCTCCCATTGTCTGGATTATACCAGGTGAATTATAACATCTAAAGCCATCCTGGTTGCACTCTGTTTCCCCAGCCATAGAGCTCTCTGTCTAGGAAAAATAATTTGGACACCTTCCATATTGGCCTTCAGGCAGTAAAGAAAAACCTTTCTTTTTCAAAGAGTTTTTACTCAATTTAGATTTTCAGCTGAAGTCTCTTATTACTTTCTTGATTGTTTTCATTCAATATCTGGCAACATTGAGGGTATGCTTTTCATTTTGTTTACATATGGTATTTTATTGCCCTTAATTGCAAACTGTTCAGGGAGCCTTAATGTGGAGCAATATATAAATTTAATTATACATGCATACATACAAACAAACACACACACACACAAGGGGGGGGGAGAGAGAGAGACAGCAGAGTGTACTTGCTTGAGTTTGGACTAGGGAGATTAGTGTACTCTTTTTAAAGTGCCTTATCCCCAATGGGATAGACGTGTTCATGTTCAAATTTACAAATGGTATTCACCCATGGCTGGGCACATGCACCCCATATACAATCCTGATGCCAGCAGCCAAATATAAAACCCAGATGCCAGCCAGGCTTATTCTCTGCCTTTTCAAAAACAAGATTTTCCTGTTCTTAAAAATCCACAGAATAAGCCCGGCTAGCACCCGGGCTGTATACCATGGTGAATTCGATAAAACCCTTTTGTAAATTTAAACACACCTCTATCACATCAGAGACAAGGTGCTTTTTAAAGGGTGTGCTAATCTCCTAGGACTCCACGCAGCTATAATTCAAATCTCTGCTCAGCCATGAAACTTCCTGGGTGACCATGGGCAAGACACACTCTCTTAGCCTCAGAGTAAGGCAATGGTAAACCTCTTTAGAATACTGCCACTGAAACCC
>NC_056523.1:285488467-285508160 GCF_019175285.1 Sceloporus undulatus
TATTATTATTATTATTATTATTATTATTATTATTATTATTATTATTATTATTATTATTATTATTATTATTCCCCACTCTATGATAGGGTCACGGTAAGTCAGAGTCAACTTGAAGGAACAACAAATAGTTGGAATGCTTCAGTATCATATATGAGCCATAATAGCATCTGGAATTCACAGATTTCTAGATTCAGAAAATGTACACATTCCCACTGATGTTGCACAGGAAAGTACAGTGGACCCTTTTTATACACTGGGGTTTGATTCCAAGATCCCCCATGGATAACAAAATCCGTGGATGGTCAAGTCCTATTAAATATAATGACATAGCAAAATGGTGTCCCTTATATAAAATGTAAAATCATATATGGAAATTTATACTTTTTTTGAATGTTTTCAAATTGTGGATGCTTGAATCCATGTATAAAAAATCTGTGGATAAGAAGGGCCGACTGTATAAGAAGTACAATCACAAACAATTCAGTTTATCTATGCTGCTAAAAATCAGAAACCACTGCCTTCTTTCTAACATAGGAAGTTGCCTTATCCTGACTTGGCTCATCTAGCCCAGGTTTGTCAAGTCTGACTGCTGCTTTCCAGTTCTCCAGGATTTCACACAGGACTCTTTCTTAGCCTTACCTAGAAATGTTGGTTAATGAATCTGAGACTCTCTGAATTGATGCAAACATGTGCTCTATTATTGAGTTACAGACCTTTGTACTAGCAAATGTTTGAAACTAGAAATAGGGGTAGTGGGATAGACATTACCATTGCATTTTGTTTGGGAATGTCTTTGAGATGAACCTTTTACCACTGTGACTTGATGAGGAAATAAAGATGTCGATAAGTTTTACTTTACAGAGGGCAGCCTCTTTATTTGAATAACTATCAGAAGACAGTCCTCTATGTAAAGGAATCCTCTGCTTGAAGGGCTAGCCAATCCAAATCACAAGAAGGATTTTAATTGCTTTTTAACTGTGCATTAACATGTAATAGGAAATCTGGACAGCAGATTAAGCAGACCCATGTGTTCCCTGGTTACAATATTCTCCCACAGATCACAAGTCTTCCCCACCATTGTTGTTGTTAGCTGTTCTTGAGTCGATTTCGACTGATGGTGACCTTGTGGATGAGATAGGGAAGTATCCCTATCTTCCACTGCTCTGCTCAGGTCTTGCAAGCCCATGGCCATAATCCCTTGATTGAGTCCATCCATTTGGTCTTCTACCCTCTATCTTTCCTAGCATTGTTGTTTTTTCTAGTGATCCATGCCTTCTCATTATGTGGCCAAAGTATGCTAGCCTCAGCTTGATCATCTTGGCTTCCAAGGAGACCTTGTCTGATCTTTTCAAGAGCACATTTGTTTGTCTTCTTGGCTTTCCATAGTATCCTAAGTACTCTTCACCAGACCACATCTCAAATGAGTTGATTTTCTTTCTGTCTGCTTCCTTCACTTTACAACTCTCACATCCATACATGATAATGGGGAATACAATGGTCAGAACGATTCTGACTTCAGTGATCAGTCATATGTCTTTACTCTTCAGGATCTTTTTTAGTTCTTTCATAGCTGCCCTTCTCAGTCCTTGTCTTCTTCTTATTTTTTGACTGCAGACACCATTCTGGTCAGTATTTGATCCTAGGTACAGGAATTCTTTAAGGACTTTATCGCACCGGTCTTCAGGGCCGTTCTGAGAATGGCCCGGCAGGAAACGGAACAAGTGAGGAACGGATTTTACCGCACACTCCAGTCCCTCACTCGTTCCGTTCCCCCTCTCTTCTGTTCCCATTCCGTTCCAGAGGGAACACTTTTTGAGAACTGTTCTGAACAGTTCTCAAAAATTTCCCCCTCTGGAATGGATTGAGAATGGAAGAGAGGGGGAACGGAATGAATGAGGGACTAGTGTGTGCAGTAAAATCCGTCCCCCACTCATTCCGTACTCGTTCCTGCTCCTTCCGTTCCATCCTCAGAACGGACCCAGAAGGAACAGTGCGATAAACTTCTATCTGTTTCCACACTGTCTAGATTAAATTTCTTCTGTAGTCAGTATTTTTGTTTTCTTTATGTTCAACATTAAACTGCCTTTGCACTTCCATCTTTAACTTTCCTTATTAACTGTTCCAAGTCTGTGCTGTTTTCTGGCAATATAATGGTATCATCTGCATATCTTAGGTTGTTGTGCTCCTATGTCAAGGTGTGGTCTTCAAGGCTGCTTTGCAGCTCTCCTCCTGTCCCCAGATACCACAGATTCCCTTTTTTTCTGGCCAAAAGAAGTGAACTGCCTCTCCTGTAATATTTAATACTTTTTAGATGAACTTTTTCAAGAAGAAAAAAGTTATTCACAAGGCTTTTATTTTCTTAACCTAAACTATAAATATATCTATATCTAGCCATAACTGATTTTAAAATGTTCATTTTCCACCAAAGAAAGGTTTTAGTCACAAGCAGCTGTAAGCACAGATGCAAGGAAAATGCTGTCTACTTCACTGACGGTGTTTGCTCTTTTATATATATAATTATTAAGGCAGATGCCTTTTCTGACAAAGATCTATTGCTTTTCTGGATGTGAAAACACCAGTGTCTAGTTTGCGTCTAAGGGGCCTAATTCACTCTTATGCTCCTCTTCCAACTACTACCAATACAGCACCCCTCCTTCACATTTCCTGGCTCTGTTGGTAGTGACACTGAAATGCAAATCTTTACATGAGTGGCTCCAAAACAGGCCAACTCCCAGAGCAAAGGGGTAGGACTTCAGCCCTGCACATTATAGTAAATATGTAACATGTGTCTTAGAAGTACAAAGGTTGAGTAAATGAGAACTTCCCCTGCTCCAAGGCGAGGGGCAAAGGGACATGGTTGAAGGATGACGTCATCTCTTTTTACTGTATGAACATCTGTTCTACAGACTCTCAAGCACTGCTGCTATCTAGATATCTTAGCTGGATTTTGCCTTTCTTGGAGTTCTTTTCTGTTCCTATCCATCCCTACAATTAACAGACTCTTAACATGTTAGGAATGGTTGTAATTATAAACTGTGCTTTGTTTTTGTTTTTTATTTTAAGTGCATTCTTTAAAGAATACTTGCTTTTTTTCAACAGTTGAATACAGGGCTGGGAAGGAAGTATAACGATTTAGGAATAGTGTGTTGGATTGCAACCAAATGAGAAATACCAGACCCAGAAACACTCACAGATCAAGTTAAGTTTACAAAAAATTATTTAGAATAAGAGTAACAAAGGCAAAGTGAAAGAAGATAGAGCATCAACTATACCAAGGTACTGCAACTACTGTCAGAGTTAGAAACTAACAATGGAGGGTCCCTGGGAATCTAATCTAAAGCCTAATTTTCAAAAATCTTGTGTTCCAGACACAACACCCTTGAGAGTTAGAATACTGAATATGAAAACCAACTATGGGGTGAAACAGACTGCCCCAAAAGGCTCTGCACTGGCCTTTTGAGCATCAGATCAGTGACATGATAACCGCATGCCATGGACTCAATCTGACATTTTTCCACTGCAGCAGCAGCTCTTCCACATTTCTGTGGCACAATGCATGTAAATGTTGCAGTGCAGAAATGCTGTGATGCCACCCACTGTACAGTCAGTAAGGAGGCATGATGCTGGCTTGGGGGCAGCGTAAGGGCATGCACTGTGCGTATGCCATGCTCCCATGCCACCCTGAAGCCAGCGTTTCTTGCGCATTTGTTTTCCCCCTATTTTAATGATATAATTTTAATCATGCCAAAATCTAATAAATGTGTTGGAATCTATATAATGACTGATTGGTTCCAGTAAGACTCCTCACATGCACCCAGAATTTTACAATTGAAAATATCTACATTCTAGCTAGTAGTTCTGCAAGGATTGTAATGACTTGTAGCAAAGCTCTGGTCACTACTTTTGCTTTGCTGCAATGGCACAGCAAATATACCTTCACCAAAATTCATTCTCAACCTTTGGCATATTTTTTCTCTTATGAACAATTCAAAATATTGAAAAGACAGAAGCTGTGAAAATATCTACAGCCATCTAATCAGATGTAACATTTTTCTTATATGGATTATTGACCTTTTAATCAGAGACTTGTCAATATAGGCTGTTCAAGGTTTATGCCACTAAAATATACTTTTTTTTACTACATCCCAGAATCTGGCTGGGAGATTCTGGAAGTTGTAGTCCATAAAAGTACTTTCTATTCTGTTTCTATGATTTTTCCAATACATTGGAGAAATCACAAAATTTCTCACAAAAATGATTCTCACAGGCTCATAAATTCATGTACAGTATATCTCTGTCCCTGCAAAATGAAGTTCTATTGATTGACACTGATCAGCATCAGATTTCAGGAATGTTACTCTTTTGGATTACAACTCCCAGAATCTCTCTACCCCATCAATCTGGGATAATATCACCTAGAATTTGGCAGCTATAGTTCAAAAATATAATTTTTGAAGCTCATTATATACAGTAAAGCAACTTTCAAACCATGGATGACTCTCACAGGGTCATAAATTCAAACATATCTTTGTTCCTGAAACAAGAGAACAGAAGGCTTGCATTCCTTGTACTTCAGAAAGTAGGGGCAGGGTTTACAGAAGTGTTGATAAGCATGCATGTTAACCAAAGAACAATTTGGCATAAAATAACACACTGCCCCCATATGAAGATCATTCCTGTCTCTGTGGAATCAAAGTAGTCAAAACTTCGGTTCATGTCTTTTTTTAAAATGTAATTTTTATGGAGTGGAATGTAGCAGTTCACTTGGCCCTTTTATGAAGAAACACCCTGGAAGTTCACTGGAATGGTAGCTAGAATATTTCTTACCTGATACAAATCAGAAAGTAACAGAGCTAGTTAGCTAGCTAGCTAAATAAATAAATAAATAAATGTTTATTGGTGGCTAATTTCCTCTTCTTTGTTTTAGATTCCATAAGAAGATTCTTTTACCTTAATCTCAATTTGCATTTCATGTTTTTATGTTTTGTATCATGGTGTATTAATAAATATATGTATGTTTTAATGATAATTGTTTTTACTGTTGCTTGTTTGGTTTAATAGACCTTTGACTGCAAAATAAATGAACTGAAATAAATAACAGATTGGACCACTGAGCAAACTGAACATTCAGTTCAAGATCATTTTCATGCATGCTATTCTCCTGTGATATTTTCTTGCAAACTATTCGCAGTGGCACCCAGTGCTCACATAGCAGTTTAGGTACCATGTTTGGCACCTAAACAAGTTATTTCCATTCACTGGATGGCTAAGGCATGGATTTCAAGTGTTAGGCCTTATGTTTCTGCCTGGGAGAGTTAGTGGAGGTAAAAGATGGGGGAGGGAAAGCGGAAATGGTATGCAGATACAAGGGAGAAAATTCAACATCTAGGTCCTAATTCAAGGAAACTAGAGCTTGTAGCTAGCCCTCTTTCTACCAAATCATTGCATGATGTGTGCACTTCTTTTAACCCAGGATGGGAATATTTGACGCTCCAGATGTTTTGGACTACAATCTTATAATCTTTTGTTGTCAGCCACATTTACTTAGACTTCAGGATGTTTAAGTAAAAAACACATGGAAGTCCCAAAGTCCTCCACCTTAAACAGTAATCTAGGACAGCTACAGGAATTTCTCTGGGACTCCACAGGAAGTGGTGGGTCAGTCAAGTTAGGTGATCTAACCAGGAAAACTCTAGTCTAGGCAGTTCTTGGACAGCTGATAAAAAGGGTGTTCTTAAAGATGAGAAATCAGATACTAGAGAGGAAAGCTTGACATATCAAGTGAAATATACCTGTGGACCATTGTACTATCAACCACCATGAGTCCCATGTTGAGAGAAAGTAGTGAATGAATTTCAAATGACCTATTTTGTTTAGTGTGCCAAGCCTCAGACATCAGCCTTTTTATGACACGTAAGGAAACAAAAACTGTGTTTGCTTAAAAACATCCAATGTGCTTACGTTTAAAGCAGTAGGCATCAAATCTGCTGTCTGGGAAAGGAAATCCTGTTTGATTCTCATAACGATACAGAGTTCGCACTCCAAGTAAACCTCCACCACACTGGATTCTTGCCACAGCAACAGGATAACGCACACTTCCATCAGCCAGCCAGCCATAGTCACATTGGTCAAAGCCTTCTCTCCAGGCAGCATGCAGGTCACCAGCAGTAGCCAGAACTGCATCTCGTTCTTCACACTGACGTGCAGCTTCTTCAAATGTTAGCTTGTTGGGAGATGTTAAATGGAAGACATCACCTATAAGGATGGAAACAAATTGTGTATTTGCTTCTTTGCAAGCACCAAAGCATGCAACACTTTTTTCTTAAAATGGCTCAAATGGAAAATTCAGCTTTCAGCATTGTTGTAACAATGAAATTATGTTGTTGTTGTACTTTGTTACTGTTTCAATTTCTCAATTTTTATGCAAACTACCTTGAGCAGTGGTTTTCTAAATTTTACCTGTGTAATCCTCTTTACATCTACCTATGGAATCCTGAAATTTGTAGTTTGTTATGGCACTAGACGCCATGACAGACAAGGTTAAACAGCTTGCAAAACGTCAAATCCCAGAATTGCATATCAGTGAGCCAAGGCAGTTAAAGAAATGTTAAACTGCAATAATTCTGCAGTGCTGGTTCAGCAGATCTATTGTTATTTTCACTCACATACTTTTTTATTCTCTTATACAGAGAAACATTCATTCTCAGAAGATGGGTTGGCTGTGGGGGTTGTGAGAAGTGATGGCTCAGGATGGGACATGCCAGAGGCTATGATCCAGTAAGGCCCGGTACACACAAGCTAAAAGCAGCATGGCACAGCCAATACTAGGGTTCAGGAGCACGCAGCAACCGCACACTCCCAAACCCTAGTACGTATGGACGCCGGCATCTTCTAGGTACTATCCTAAACAGGAGAGTAAATTTTACTTTCTACAAAATAATGGCAACTAACTGCTGTATTAGATCTTGGAACTTGACCCAGGAAGCCTCCTTCTAACCATCCATCAAGAAGCCAAGCCCTTCCTCCAGTCCATCTGCCTTGGTCCAGGCCTCGGAGGTGGAGAAGATCTGCTGGACCTGATCCTATTCCCCACCACCACTCCCTTCTCCTTTTGTGCCGTGTCTTTTAGATTGTAAGCCTGAGGGCAGGGAACCGTCTGACTAAAAAAATTGATGTACAGCGCTGTGTAAACTTACAGCGCTTTATAAATAAAGGTTAATAATAATAAATAATAATAATAATAACTATAATTGAATGTCCATATCAACCGCATTTAAAATGTTATTTTCCAAGCTTTGCAAATGCCAAGATAGCCACACCTTGCTTCAGTGTCTGAGCTGGGGATTTGCTTATCTCAAGGGACATCACGGATAACAAGGAAAGGGGTTAGATAAGTGTTTATGAACCTAATGCCAATGATTCTAGGCTTCCCTGCCAGAACAACTGGCTTTCCAGTGCACACAATTTGCACCTCAGATAACAGGATATTATTTACTCATATGGAAAAAGCACAGTACAACCTTCCAAAAAAAACAAAAAAAAGGCAAAAAAAACCCACCAGTTCTATATTTACATTGCCATTCCATTGAATATTTTGAAAAGATTTATGCAAATACAAAAGTGTTTAATTATGTTAATGTGTCAAGTTCTGACACATCAGCCAAGAGATTACACAATACCATGTTGACATTCCTAATTTTTTTTTAAAAAAATGAGACCAACAGCATTGCAATTTAATATCAATTGTCAAAACAGGCAATCTGCTTTGCAAGGAAATGACAAATCCATGTATCAAGGCTGATCTGATCTGTTCCTCAAGTGCTGCAACCAGAACAGGTGACAAGCATGTGCCATATCACAATACACAGCTGCTGGACTGCATTCTATTTGATATGTCATAATCTGTTCAAGCCTAAATTAAGTCATAATGAAACAGCAACTTAGGCCCAAACAGACGTGTCAAAATAAAGCTGCTTCAGGTCACTTTGGAGGTGTGCTGTTTAAATTACACATGCATCTTAAGAGGCCAGAAGCTGCACCAAAACTGCACTCCAGTCCTTAGGACTGGAGTGTGGCTTTGGCGTGGCTTCCGACCTCTTAGGATGCATGCATCATTTAAACAACACACTTCCAAAGTGACCCGAAGCAGCTTTATTTTGGCTTGTCTGTTCAGGCCCTTAATAGCATAACTCTATGCACGTCTACTCAGAAGTAAGACCCGTTAAATTCAGTAGAGTTTACTGACTGAGACTGCAACCAACATGAGGGAAAATGGTTGTTTCTGAACTTTACATCTTCCAAATGCAGATGGAGGGGCCACAGAACTGAGTGTTTGTCTAGGGCTGGGAGGGAAGAGAATCCCTGAATAAAGACACTATCTTGAACTGTGCCTTGGCATTTATACTCCAAATGCTTAGACCCATGATAATTTTAATTCTGACATCCAAATATGTAGCCAGATTAGGGCAGTATTTATATCACTTTTATCCATTTTGTAATATTAACTGAGAAACACTATTTTGACCTTCAAAACAACTTCCCCCAAGTTTATATTAGCTGTTATAAAATCTGATCAAAAGTGTTAAAAGTGCAGTCTCCAAGACCAGTTCTCATTCTGGTCATGGTAATATAACGAATCAGACACCCACTGAGCATGTTGAGGAGAGTGTTGTACCTTTAGGCCGGTGGTCCTCTGTGTCTACTATTGTTGACACGGCTGAGCATTGGGGTTCCTCTTGTCCCCGGGCCTCCCCCTTCCTTCCAACCTGGCCGCCGTGTGGAGTTCTCTACACCTTACAGGAAGAACACTCACATGGAACCACTACTGTACATATTTGTGTACTTGTTATATTTGCCTGTCATTGACAATCCTTACCGCTTGAAAAAGCGCGAGCTGGATCAGCCTGTGGGCCCGTCTCTTCCAGGCTTTCTCCCATGAGAAACCTTGGGTTGTTTATATTCTGAGGAGGAGAGAATTGACCCTTAGATTAAAATCTTTTAAGACATAACCTGCGAATCCCATAACTGACAGGCAGCCATGCAATTCACCATTTAATCTTGTTTTATTTACTCCAAAATGTATTTTTATTACAAAAGCAATACCAGAAATGACTTAAACTACTTTGATTCAACATGGAAACATATTTATCAGCAAAATACTATCTTTTCTAAAGCATTATTTCTGACAAGATCTGCGGGGGGGGGGGGGGTGGGGGGGGGGGGGGGGGCTGGGGGGGGGGGGGGGGGGGGGGGGGGGGGGGGGGGGGGGGGGGGGGGGCGGGGGGGGTGGGGGGGGGGGGGGGGGGGGGGGGGGGGGGGGGGGTGGGGGGGTGGGGGGGGGGGGGGGGGGGGGGGGGGGGGGGGGGGGGGGGGGGTGTTCCTACATATATTAAAGTAGTTTATACTTGACCACAAGTGTCTGGTCTGTGTCTCACCAGCTGAGTGGTCCAGAGTAAGTCAGCCTCTTCGCAGGTATCCCACAGGGTGGATGTACGGAACTGCTAGCGTCACACCTTCCCGACAACAAAAAACAACAACTGCTAGGTGAAATGTGTGCAAAATGTGTTCCAGCTCCACAACCCTTCTATAGTTTGGACCCGTTTTACAGAACTTTTGTATTTACAAACTTGCAAGACATCCTACATTCCTCGAAAATACCTTTCCATGACTCCTTTATCTTGGGGAACAGGCCCCAACCGTGGTGTCGAAGAAATTAAACTACCAGAGATGTCGCTTGGATTTTGGCCAAGGAGTTCATCCAAGCTATTCCCAGTAATCATACGTGTCGTCCCAGTGTTCAAAAATGAATGAGGCAGTCGGTTGTCAACAACTGCCGCGATGGTTGCTACGCAGATCAATGACGTGTTCTTCCTGTCGATGGCCTCCAGCTTCATCCCTGCTCCGAATCCGCCGGAGTCACAGACTGGAATCAAACAACAAAAACATTTAGGAATACACCCCATGAGTTTAAATCGTATGCAGCTTGTGTTGTGTTTTAACCTGCTAGGACCTGGCGGACCACGTGCGTGAACATCACATTTTAACAGTTAACCCAACACTTTGATGTCCCCACATGGCCAAGCCTAGGAAAGTTACAGAGGAAATATTCTGAGATTGAAAATTCTTTGCAATGTTTACGACACCAACACTAAAAATACAATTAAAAAACATTTTCACTCACGTTTTGAGGCTCTTGAAAAGGTGTTTCGGGGCCAGCTGACACCTGCAGTTCTCACATACTGCTCCAGTTTTAAACTCTCCATTCCTTGAACCTACGAGACAAACATACTCAATGAGTTGCTTGTTAAAGCGTGGACCTGTGTGCAGTTTGGTGTTTTAAGACTCACTTTTCCTCCTTGCCTTCAAACTCACCCAAACACCTGACCTTTAATTGGTTTTTTAGTAATTTTTAGTTCATCTGATATTAGTAGAGCTTTTATGCTTTTTCCTTATTTTTAGTGGTTGTTTATTGCACTAATTTATTTTTTTTAATCCATGTGGATCATTTATGGGTTCCTATCGTATGGTGGCCAATGTACTGTTTGTGGTTGGTGCAGCACTTGGGCAGCGGTATTGAAAGTTTAAAAGTGCTTCTAAATAAATTGTAGTTGAGTGTGTGTGTGGTCAGGTTGTATGTGTGTGTGTGTGTGTGTGGGGCTACCTTTAGGCAACAATAACTTATGTCGTTCTTCTCACACAGCGGCCGGTTCAAATCCCACGAGGCAGCGTTGGCCCCAGAAGTCGTAACATTCTGGGTACCATCAAGTGGAGCCTCACCTGTAGCCTTGGTACTAAAGGGCAAAGTGACAGTAGTTTACGTATGAAGGGTGATGAAGACAGATGTGGGTCAATACAGAATAGATATCAGCACACGTACCTCGGCAACGGTAGAACCGAAACAGAGAGGGTGTAGACGGGTCCACCCATCCAGCTCATTTCCAACCGTAAAATGTGGCTGCTTTGAGGAAGCGGACTTGGTTGCTGCAAGATACATCATAGCAGTCATGGATTTAACTCAGCACCAAGTACAACGTAAAATAAAGTCTTGGTGTAGATGGGTAAATACCTCTTTGAATAGTTTAACAGGAGCAGCGATGGCCCTCCTCTTCAGGTAGGCAGGCCAGCTCCATGCCGTTTCTTAACTGGCTGGTTCCAGTCGCTGAAGGTTGGCAAAAAGGACTCAAGTGGTATCGACTGTAATTTAGTTTGTATGAGGACAATACATAATTCAAGAAAACAAACAAAAATGCACTTTTGACCCCAGTTTGGATATTTATTGCAATCCATTCAGCCAGTTTCTTAAATATAGGGTTGTTTTTTGAGAAGTTTAACGTGGTGTATCAAATGGTAAATGGGTAAATGTGACGTGTACTTATATAGCGCCTGTTGGATCTTTTCGGACTACTCAAAGGAGCTTTTACGGAAGTCAGCATTCAAACCCATGCATTCACTGAGGGAGTGGAGACCCCTGCAATCAAGTATCTAACCATTCACTCACAGGCATAACCGTTGGCAAAGAAAAAAAACAGGCCAGTCGGAGGCAAAGGGGGGGTTCATATCTTGCCAAGGATCGTTCGGCAGGAAGACTGAGGGAACCGGGATTCGAACCGCGACCTTACGATTGGAAGGAACGAGTTTTTACCCACTGAGCCACGGCGCCCGTGGCTCAGTTTATGTGAAATGTGCCATACTGTTGATAGAACCAATTAGTTATTTAATTCATTCATCTTGCTTGTGTGTCGTTACAGGCACTGAGTGCTGGTATGTTTTAAAAAATATATACGGTGTGTAAATCAATCGGCAAGGTTTAATTTTACGCCAGACAATGCAAGCATGTTTAAGGAAACACTGTGGGTGTAAGTGCGTCTTGGACAGTTCTGAAATGTTGTTTAATATTCTGAGCGTAGTGTTGTTATCAGAGGTAAATTTTTGTATGGTGTTTGTGGGATAGGAGTGACGTTTATTTTTAAGAGTATGTAGAAGTGGTATGTAATGTTGTTTGATTGCTGCGGGTGCCTGAATTTCTCTGGGATGAAGTAATTCATCTATCGCGCGATCGAGCCTGGTTTAGCTATCTATATATGAGTGCGATTTGAAATTTAAGTATTGACAGCCGCAGTGGCAGTCAAGGAAGTATAGTAAGGGGCAATGCGATCTGTACGGTAAAAACTGCAGGGAAAATACAGGCCGTTAACTGAACAAACACTATCACTAGAGAGAGTGGCAGAATGTTTAAGCCTTTAATTTTGTTTTACTATGGTTAGTCTCCCCCTCCCTCCCTCTAACGGATAACGTATAACTACCAGTTTTGGCAATTGTTGCACCTCGCTGGCTTTGGTAGCTTTCTTGTTCCGACAAAACGGAAAAATGGAATGATCGATATCAGAAGGATGGAAATACTAACTGGAGCTCATTGGCTAGGAGTCGATCCCACCTTGGTTCCTTGGTTTTCTTTCTTCTCTTATCGAACCAGAAATTCCATGTAAATCTCCTCGTTGTTGCGCACCACGTTTTCCCAGCCGCTCGCCCTCAATTGGCTTGACCTTCCCTTGCTTACCCCTGGAGACGATTGCAGAAAAAGAAGAATTAGCTGGCGATGGTAGCAACTGATATATCTAGAAGAGTGGTTAAAGAGCAGCAGGGGTGTGGTTTAACCTGCCATGGAGGGCTGGGCACAGATGGAGCTACGCAGAATTTGCCCTGGGAGGAGGGCATCCCGGGGAACGCGGCCGCCAGCAGGCCGGCACCATCGACAGCTCCCCGTTTGTGGCCCGTGTTGTGCGCTAGAGCCAACCTCAACGCTGGGAACCAACCTCCACATTGGGGGCCCTCCATAGGAGGTCCCTCTTCTAGAGACAGAAGCACAGGACCAGGGGGAGAGGAGACAAAAGCAAGAGAAAAGGGCGGAAATTTGAGGCCCAGAGCGTAGAACGTAAACACAAAGCGAGCAGAAGGGTAAAGGACGCTCTGACTACCTTTTACCTTTGAGGACGATCCTGGAGTGACTCTGATTGGATGGAGCGTGGCTGTGGCAGTCTGCGATGGCCTTTGGTGGAGGGGTGGGGGTGTGAGGACGTGTGCCGGGTCCAAGGGGCCAGGCCTGCTTGAGTCTCCTTTGATCTACGTCTGTGACGTCAGAAGAGTGCAAACGCTGTCATGATCGGAAACGAAGATGGAAGGAAACAGGGTTTTGTCCCAGGAAATTGTTGAGCCCACCATAGTTATCTAGAGGACAGCCTAAATTGTGATCCACTATTAATGTAGTAACTACCCTGTGGAAAAGTTTCGCTCTCTTTTCCTGTGAAGTTTTTTTTTCCTCAGAAAATATTGCATATATTTTCAAGAAAAAGTCTTTAATTCAGGTGGAAAACGCTTTATTGTTGTCGTTGGAGACACAAACATTTACACAAATCAGAGATAGAGCTCGCTCGTACCATGAGGTCACTACTTCCTGGCAGCGTGGGCGATAAACCGTCCTTCCAGGCCAGAGCGCCCATAATATCGAAACTCAGCTCCTGTGGGGGGGCATCACTGGGTGGAGTATCGGTCATTTCCCATCCTTGATATCCCCCAAACTGCAGGAACATGATGATATTCACATTAAAGACTTAAACACAACACAGATATCAAAACGTCACAGCAACAGCGGCTCCGGTTTCGAGCCTAGGTCTAGGTGTTGACTTTGTATGGACTGGCGACCAGCCCATGCCCTAAACCGCTCTATGTCTGCTGCCCCCCCCGCCCCCATGACCCCGACAGGTTTTGAGGTACTGATCCGAAGTCTTCTGTGTGGAGTTTGCATTGTCCTCACCGTGTCAGCGTAGTTTCTTTTTCGGTTCCTCCGACAGCCAAAAGACATGCATGTTTAACTGAAAAATTTAAAATTAAACCATAAGTGTGTAGTGAGTGGTTGTATGTGTCAGGTGTACCCCGCCTACACCGCTGGGGTTAAGATGATGGATGTCCGAAAAATAAGAGTTTGCGATAGATGTGCACATTCGGATTTAATAAATAATGCTCTTCTCGGTCTGTTGTGCATAAGTGTGTGGACTCTTGGCAGGGAGCAGCCCCTCCTGTGTGGCTCTTAACCAACATAGTGCATCCAACAACAGATGCAGTTTCTACTGCACTGGTAAACGAGCAATTTATCCGACTAGACGCTAGATGGCGACTGGCGTGTGGCTTGGCAGGATCACATGCCTCCCGATTTCAGACAAAACAGTCAGATAATATTGTTTTGCTGGGCTCTGACGGGGAAATGCGTGCCACAAAAGGGCCATTAGGGTGAACGCTGCAGCAGGACAAGTTGACAAACACGAGGAAAGAGTGTCGCAATTAATTGCCACACACAAGGTTCATCTTTTCCTTGTTATTAACAGTATCTCTTAAAACGGCTGTGTGCCAGGATAATGAAACAAGCGAGAGGCTAATTTGTATCCAATATTACGGATAACGCTGTTTTTTTCTGCACGGCTGGGGTGGCCATACTTAAAGCGTTTTAATCCGACTAATAGTACGAGAATACGTTTTAGTCTGACGCAGGGGCCAGACTGGAATTAGGTGGGTATTTTTCTGGTTTGCAATTGGCGGCCATTACCACGGCAAAGTACCAACAGCCAGAGCTAATTGACCTTGATTAAGTTTTAAGTGTGCGCTTGGATAAGCTCAGTTTTATTCTAACCATAAATAAAGTGTATGTTAGGAGCGCCCATGATTAGCATTCGTCGTATACAAAATGGCGGGAGCATAGGAAGAGGCACCAACACGGTAAACGATGTAATACTCAAGTTTACGCATTTAAACAAAAGTGCAAAGCTGCTTGACGCGTCAAACAAGGCAGACGCTTGCTGTGTTAATTTTCCCGACTTGGGGTTTTTCTGTCAATCGAGTTAGTTTCTTCACTTCCCTTGTCACGGAATGGTCAGCCCAGGGTGCTAGCTTAGCGCTGGAACAGGAAGCTAGCAGCCAGCTAGTCCACTCGTGTGCAGCTGCAGTGGAGGTTTGCTAGAGACGGTAGCCGTAGCATGGGTGACTGGATGCAGGCCAGCTAAGGGACAATCTGTGATAAATAAGTTTTCCGCGGTTAACAATAGGAAAAACGCATTTTGCAAAACGCCTATAATTTTGAAAACAACACATAGCACAAAAACATTGGCAAGGTGACGACAAACGCTAACTGTTACGAAGCTTTCAAAACAGTTGTTGCTTGATTATTTCGTCCAATAGAAACTTGAAAAAAAAAAAAAAACCGCGATTTATTCTGGCCGTTTTAAATCGAGATGGAAATAATGTGAACTAACGACAATTGGGGGAGAAGGAATGCCCCTTGACGACCCACAAATTTCGCCCCCGGTAAACGACAATTAATGAGTATTAACAGCCGTATTGTTTTAAAAAAGTGGAACTCACTCGTTTGGTTTTTAAAAAACTCTGAGTGGAGTGGATAGAAGGAGGAGGGCGCATGCGGGCAGAATGCGCTGCTGAAACGTTGGGTCTCGGAAAAGTTAGTTTAATATCGGTGGTCAAATACTCGGCCTGGTTACTCTTATAACACGCCCGAATTACTTGCTCACGGGCCGATATAAATAGTGTAACGCAAAGCACCGGGACGCGTGTCCCGGTTTTTTTTGTCATAACCGCCGGTTAGAAAGGTTGGTTCCCTCTAGAAGTACGGCTGTGTATGAACGGAGCGCAGGAACCGCAGTGTCTCCATTACCGTTGAGGAGCGGTTGGTTGGTTCCCGCCCCTCCTGCCAACGGGTGTTTTTTTCGCCCAGTTACAAACCGCCCTGAGCTATGTGTGGAACATAAGATGCGGTTGTGCAAAACTGATTATCCCGCGGCTAACGGGGAGGTTTAAATAGGCTAAAATTGTGTTTTAAACCCCCCGAAAATCACCATATTTACAGTTTACCTGTGCATACTTATGCTGTGGAACGGTGAATGCAAGAATAAATAACGGCCAGACGGTGGTCAGAAAGCACATTCAATGAAAAGCCAGTGTTGGTGGATGTACGATTTATGGTATAAACGGTACAGCGATCAATGTGGTGTTACGACGTTGTCCTTCGTGGTGGCTTTTTTAATGGTAACTGGAATTTGTTGAGTCGCTGTCGGTCACATACTCCTGTTTTCATCTGCCAGAACCCTGCAGGATGTATCCCTCCCACATAGGGCGGTTATGGTGTTGCTCCGGTAAAGAATAAAATTTAAAAAGCTAAGGGTTGCACGGGCAGTTTTGTGGGCCACATGTTGGATGAAAATTCACTCCGTGTTGCAGAACACATATAGTTACCGCGGCTTTGCCCAAAACCCGGGGAGAAAGTTCTTAATTTCAGCCAACAAAGGGCCGCGATACGAGGTGAAATGGAGTGTGCATTGCGCGGGCGTCTGGGAGAAGCTGGGGGCGGTGCTGCGTTTTGGGTGCGTGGTTTGGTCGCTAGTGGCAGGAGTGCTCCAGTGTTTCGCACTGTGGATAAGTAGGTGGAGGTGAGGGTGGTGAGGTGGACTATTGTGCAGCGTGGCTGCTTCCTGTCTGGTTTATTTTGTAAATATAACATCAAGCACAAAGAAGGAGAGGGCTTCAAAGGCAAAGCGAGTGGACTGCGAAGTAAGGCGTTACAGTTAAATGCGTCAATGTGTAAGGTCCACGACGATTAGGGGGATAAGGCGCGATTAAGACAATATGAAGGAGAAGAACTTCTTCCAAAGCGATTGTAAAAATAATAGAAGATAATTGTAAAAGTTAGCGGTGGCGTAGCTGGCGTCTGCAGCCTGGTAGCATGCAGGGGCTGAATAGCTTTAGAATAGGATGTCGCCTGGTTAAAATATGTGACGTTTAGTAGATGTGTTATTGTGGATGTAATGTATTTTGTGTGGATCCCCACAGGGCCGTACTCTTCAACCTGCTGCTAGGTGTGCTCATATTTTACTCTTTTTCTACAGGATGGTGAGTGTGTGCTTCGGTGGCCTTCAGGTGAGTCCTATAAACCGCGCAATGCGACGATCAGGCTGTAAAAGTGGGTTTTGGACAGGTTTTGTGGTAGGTGGAGATATGTGGTTGGTTTGTTGGGAGGACACAGAAAGCAAAGGTCACAGTTATGTGAGGAAGGTGAAGTCAGGAGAATTATTTATTGTACTTTATTTTTTTATTTACACACTGTGAGATGTGAAACAGAGTTAATCCCGTGGGTGTCTTAAAGTTAACCACTGTATTATAGTAAGTTTACACTACTTTATCGACAATTATGCGACTTATACATGGACTCTTATTTACAGATGTGCCTCTTTTCAGTAGTGTTGAGATTCCGTTTTTAAAGATATATTGACAAACCTCTTAAAATACAGGGCACGCATTTTTAATGTTTTTCACAAACGCTTATGCTAGTTAAGAGTGGGAGGGCACATCACAGGACCACCATTAGACGACAACCACTGACACGCACATACACACCTACGATGCACCTAACCCATGCATGTCTTTGGACTGTGGGAGAAAGCCAGAGAACCTAGAGAAAAGCCACACTGACAAGGGAGAACAGACAAAATTTTGGAGTCTGTAGCGGGAATCGAGTCCGGGCCCTCTTGTGCGGTAAAAACCCCAAAAGTAAACCAAAATGCGAATTTAGGATGGAACTTAGGCCATTAATTTAGGAAGGCGCTAACGCTGTCTTCATTGAGGGTGGATACTTTGACGGATTGATGCCATTGGAACTTTAAGACCGAACCTGCTGAAGCCAACTCAAATACTTGGGTGAGCACACACAAACACAACAGGAGATGTATATTATAAAATATGCAGTCAGGAGTCGTATGATGAAATTGAGCTAGGTCTATGATAGCATGAGTTATATGTTTTACACTGGTGACATGTCTATTACTTTCTTTTTTTTACCAAGTGTTTTCCTACTCACCACGATGTGGGTTTCCCTCTAGTTGAACCTCCTGTCTTTGGAGCTCACCTACTTTTTGGCAGTGGCCTCCTGTTTTGCTGCAGTGGTGAGAAGGAGGGTGAGGGGATGAGCGCCCTCAATGTGACACGTCTCATGTGACGATCAACCAGGTTCTAGGTGAGCGGAAGTTTTTAACGATACGCTCTACCCAGGTAACATAAAATGGCCAAATCTGGCGTGAAACAGTATGTGTTTGGCGCTGTGCCCAGTGAGGATGGAGTTCCCATGGTGTTGCAGTGGTGGCTGGCTTTAGGTGGAAAGCAAGCAACCGCATTGCTCCTAAACCCTAATACGCATGGACGCCGGCATCATGGGGACCTCCCATTCATATGGGGGCCGCCCATGATGCCGCCACCACCACACAGCAACCAGACATCACTGGCAGGAAGTGGCATCATGTGGCACCCTTCCTGATTGCGATGCCACTGCTATGCAGGTTTGCCCCATGGTTTGGTTGCTGCAGCAACGCTGTACAGCAAAGAGGGGCAGTGTTTTTGCTGCTGGTGTGTACGGCCCTATAGTGTTCTCATTTACTTAAAATGTTTCTATCTTCCAAATTTCACTGGGACACATATGGTCAAAAAAGTCAGCATGGGCTCAAGATGGCAAAAGTTATTAATGAGGAAGAACACAACAAGCTAGGAGCAACTGCAGGAGTTTGCTTTTAGATGATGCTACTGGGCAAGGAAATGCCCTTCTCTTTTCTCCCCCCCCTGCTGTGTTAATGAGAACCACTATTTTTGCATTATGGAATGAATTTTAGTAACTGAAGTAATCTGAGGACAAAGGGAAGAAGGAGGAGCCTATCTGTTATCTTTGCAATTAACAAAAATTATTTGTAACACATTATCTTTAAGCTTGAATGACAGGCCATTAGGAGATGGTTCATATCGAATTCTGGTCTCTGTCCTTAAAAGTGTTTTTTTTTTATTGTTTTATTTTTTAGTTAGATAATGTTAATGATGATGTTTCATGTTTTATTTGATATGACACTCATGTTAGGGCAAAGATAAATTTACAGTGAAATACAATAAATATCCTTTGCCTTCTTTCATGTGCAGCAAAATATGTGAGTTGAACAGTGGAAACAATATTCACTGATAATGTCTCCCGAGTTCAAACTTTTGGCATGAGTTTGTAGAGAATCCTCCTTGTCCCCTTTACAGCTAGGAAGTTTGGCTGCCAACTGTATCATGCTGAATTTAATAGTAATAAAAGAAGTTAGTCAGGTGCTTTTAAATTGAGCAGCGCAAATCACAGAGCGGGACAATCTGGAGATTCTTAGCATGCTTGACTTTTGGGCTGAGGCAATCAACCAAAAACTGGGCCAAAACAAACAGAAATCACATTGTGTCTGTATCCAAAGATTGTCATGGTTTCCATGTCACCCCTGTTATTTATTGCAGGGCATGGCCAGAGCTAAGCCTCCTTCCCCTCTTGCTCTTGGCCTGGGTGTTTGCCTTGATCATTTTGCTGTGTTACTCTCTATGTGGATTCCAGCTATCAAAACACTGCACTCACTTTTAACTCAGGATCCATCCCCCTCTTTTTTCTAAATATTTTTCATTGCTCTAATGTTCAGGCTACGTAAACTCACAAGCTTGCCAGTGGATTTTCTGTGTCTTTCTGGAACATGTGGGGGGGGGGGGGAATACATTTGTTTGGGAAATGTTGGCTCATGCAGATATATAATCCAGCCACCGATTAGATTGTGGGGCTAATCCACCACTTAAATGTGGCTGT
>NC_056523.1:285508185-285513123 GCF_019175285.1 Sceloporus undulatus
GAAACAAATACAAAAAGTTTGCTATTCGTTTTCTAGAGGCAATTGTTACTTGACATGGTGAGCCTGAGCCAGTGAGTGGCAAAATCAATATCTGCTATAAATTATTATATATGATTTTGAATATAGTGCTTACGATATGTTGCTTGATTGGGGGATCTCCTCTGCATATTAGATTTTGTTTTGTTTTGGTTCCTCTGAAGGATCAGGGTCAGCCACAGTAGGCTAATATATTAATAATGTTTTATCTCAGCCGAACATGACAGCTTGATTTCACTCATATAACTTATATGTTACAACTGAAACTAGTATCACAGCCATGAATTGACTGGGTGGACAGTTGACAGTAAGGGGAAATTACAACAGATATAAGAATAATTTAAAACAGTTAGGAAATTGTTTTGAGTAGGACTTGTTGCTGAAATACATTGGCACTGAATAATCATACTGTATTTGTATATGTTCTTGTTTCAAAAGCATGGTATAATTTCTTCTCATTTGATCAAATTCTTTGGGGAATTGGAAGTCAGCACTTTATACTTTGCACATCATCTGAGTATTGTTCTATATAGTCTCAGTGACTTACATTAGAATGCTTTTGTTTTTAAGGGCCAAAACAGACGACCATAAAAGGGTGGCTCTACACCGCCTCTTTGAGTACCGAATCGGGGCCACAGAAACCACATGCCATGGTCCTGATCTGGCATTTTTCCAACCCAAAATGAAGCAGCAAAATGTTGCTCCTATATGCCACTGTGGTAGTTTTTCTGCATTTCTGCAGTGCTGCGCTTGTAAATGTTGTGCTGCAGAAATGCTGTGACATCGCATTCTGTGTGATCAGTGGAGTGGCATAGCACTGGCTTGGTGGTGGCATTGGAGTGTGCAGCGTGCATATGCCACACCCCCATGCCACCCTGAAGCTGGCATTTTTTACCAGTTTGCTTTGCCCCTAAGTCTGCTTGTTGTTGTGTGCCTTCAAGAAATGTCTCACTTATGTAACCTTTGGTTTGCCTTTGGGCTTGTCTACAAGTACGTGTACTATGTAAGTAGGTGTGTATTTTTGCACATTTATACTGACTTCACTTTCCTGTGCAAATTTGCATCTACTCAGATATATCCACCCTGCCTCTTTGGAAAGTGTGCAGCCATCTGAATACA
The DNA here is from genome assembly GCF_019175285.1 of Sceloporus undulatus. Lineage (NCBI taxonomy): Eukaryota > Metazoa > Chordata > Lepidosauria > Squamata > Phrynosomatidae > Sceloporus > Sceloporus undulatus. The sequence goes on from NC_056523.1 coordinate 285,509,341, forward strand.
GTGGTACCTCGGGATACGAAATACCCAGGTTACGAAATTTTCGGGATACGAAAAAATCCCATAGGAAATCATTGTTCCGGGTTACGAATGTTTTTTCGGGATACGAAGAAAATTTTTGGTGCTTTTTTCGGCTTTTTCGCACGAAACGCGGCTTTTCCCCATTAGCGCCTATGGCAATTCGGCTTATGAAGGCTTTTCGGGTTACGAAAGCGGCCGCGGAACGAATTAATTTCGTAACCCGAGGCACCACTGTACATGTGAAACAGATAGATGACCACATATGCAGAGACATAGATGTTTATCACACTATACTCTTAAAGTGCTCATATTCCACTTTGACTCCTCTAGCTGCCTCCTGTTGCATTCTGGGATTGGCAGTTTTAAGGAGGAGTATTTAGAATTCTCAGGCAGAGAATCTGCCTGAGAATTCTAAATACCCCTCCTTAAAACTGCAAATCCCACAATGCAACAGGAGGCAGCTAGAGGAGTCAAAGTGGAATAGTAGCACTTTAAGAGTATAGTGTGATAAACATCACAGTCCAACACTCATACCAATACTCATTTTAGCTCTCATTCTATGGGCTAGTAGACATTAGAAGAAAGGGACGGCCAGAGGCCATCCCATTCTCCTCCGGATCATTGCCACACAACCTCTACAACAATCCACTGCAAAAACAAGTTGCAAAATGCAGCTCCTTCCGGCGATTCTGCCAAGGTGCCATTAGCGCCCTGGAGCATCGTGGTGACGTGTCTTGTGTGCTGCACCATTTGGACATGTCGCACAAGAGACACTGGGACGTAGCCAGGGGGCGGGGGATCTGCCCCCCCTTTAGATACAATGAATGGTGCATGCTGCCACGACACCACGCCCAAGCCCCATTATAATGGTGGCACTTAGTGTAGCCCCCCCTTCCCAAAACCCTGGCTATGTCCCTGAGAGACATCATTGGTACGTGCACTGTGTAATCACACATGCACCAAAATGGCTCTGCCGGCACGTACTAGGGCTCAGGAGTGTGTGCTTGCTGCGTGCTCTCGAACCCTAGAATCGGCTCCAGCACGCCACTTCCCACCCGTCTGTACCGGGCATATATCTGTACATGTGCCTATTCTTTATATTCAGCCTTTTCCCTTTGTGTGTGTGTGTAAGCTTTAGATGTCAGCTTTTGTTGCAGCTTTTTATGCCCAGTCTCTTAATATACTGGCATAATGACTTTGCATATTAGGTGCATAGGTGCACATTAGGCAGGGAAAAGGAGGGCCTGACATCACAATATCTCTGCTATTGAATATTTAGCACAGCATAGTTGTATGGTAGTTGCACTGCAACAGTTCTATTACCAATATGGAGAGCAGAATCTGGTCTTAGATCCTAGCTTACATTCTATGGTACTGAAAACTCCATTTTCATTTTGTTGCCATCTGGACATTATAGTAACTCATAGGTGTGAACACTATAGAATATAGAGAAAAATGAATGAAATTACCTCAGCTGTGCCAGGTGTATACATATTCATGGGATCAAAGCCATTAGGCTGAACAAGATGTTTGCATCTCATTTATATCTTGCAAAGATATGACAGTCAGCACTTCCACTAAGGGTGGTTTAATACATGTACATTAAGATTGTAAAACAATTATTCTGTTAATGGTTAATGCAGATTTACATGAACTGCTGAGTCTTTAGCAAATTTACACATTAGGATTAGTTTATCTTTTTGCTGTGCCAGCATAATGTAAGAACATTATGTTCACTGGCTCGGCTGTTAGTACATTATTTACTACTAGAACAATTCTTAGAACAATATTATAGGCATACCTCACTAATATGGTAAGTTAGTTTGCATACCACTACTGTAAAGTGGATATCACCTTAAAGCAGATCACAGCCTTCTGTTCATGTGCCAGTGCATATAAAAGCCTAAAAATATATTTATGCTACCATTTATTAAGTGTGCAATAGAGCTAGGCTTAAACAAAAATTCTAAAATAAAAATAATTTTTAAAATTGCCAGAATGTGACACTGAAATGTACAAAATGTTGTTTATAGACTGAGCGTGGGTAACAAAATAGCCCAGGCTCTCTTCAGTTAAGCACTTAAAGTGAGGTATGGCTGTAGTCTATTGTCCTGTAAATGTAACAAGTGTATCTTTCAACTTTTCTTATAATTCCACTTAGGCAATATAGGTAACGTAGGATTTATGTGGAGGGGCTTAAAGACCCTAGAAACACCAGATCCTGTCTGATCTTGGAAGCTAAGTGGTGTCAGCCCTGGTTCATACTTGGATGAGACACTGCCAAGAAATATCAGTTGCGGTAGCCTATGAGGCTTATTGCACAGGCCCTGGAATGGGCCTGTTGCATTACAAAAGGGGGCGTGATGGGAATGGGAGGAGCATAGAATGCTGTTTACCGCACAGGAGGATGCCGCCGCTGGAAGTTCCCATCATGTTCTGGATGCATTCCAGAGGGGGCAATTTTCAGAAATGGTTTACAAGCGTTCCTGAAAATTGTCCCCTCTGTGATGCATCCAGAATGCAATGGGAACGTCCAGCGGCGGCATTCTCCTGTGCAGTAATATGTGTTCTATGCTGCCTCCCATTCCCATCACACATCCTTTTGTAATGTGACAGGCCCATTCCAGGGCCTGTGCGATAAACCTCTATATTTCAGAGGAAGAAACTGACAAAGCCACCTCTGAGTGTTCCTTGCCTAAGAAGACCCTATGAAATTCATGAGGTTGCCCTAAATCAACAGGTAATTTGAAGGCATATACACACAAAAAACAATCAACTTACTATTCCATGGTTTCTGGTTGTCAGAGAAGATTTACAAGACACATGACATAGGAAACCAGACCGGTACTTATTGTTATTTTCAAAAAGAAACAAGTCAATAACAAAAAAGTTCTGTCTTCACTTGGATACAACTAAATCCATTGTCACCTACTAAATGAAGTATCAAACGACACTGTGAATGCATTGAGATATTGGGGCTGTACAAACAGCCCCGAAGGGGTGGCATCCAGCCATCCCTTCTTCAGCCAGATCGGGACCTTGGCAACCGCATACCACAGCCCCAATCCAGCCTTTCCAGGGTGTGAAAAGGAACCACGCTCCTTCAGTGCTGAGTCGTATGGACACAGCGCCAGAAGATGCCACATGGAGCAGCATGTGGCATCATGGCACACTGGGGACAGTGGGGTGTGTGTCATGGAGATGCTATGCCCTGGCTCCTCTCCCCAGCTGGCCCAAAGTGCTGGTCTGTACAGAGCCATCCTTCCCAGACAGCTGGTGAATGGGTGTTTCTATGGGAGAGCAGGGGAGAGATGGAATGACTGGGTTACTGTTTGCTGTCTCCACTCAGAATTTCCCATACATTCCTCCAAAAGTCTGAACAACTATACATTGGATTTGCAAGGTTCCAAGCTGGAAAGCAACAACTACGGGCATCTTAACCTAGAATCATAGAATAATAGAGTTGGAAGAGACTGCAAGGGCCATCCAGTCCAACCCCTGCCATGCAGGAAATCCAAATCAAAGCATCCCTGACAGATGGCCATCCAGCCTCTGTTTAAAGACCTCCAAGGATGGAGATTCCACTACATTCCGAGGGAGTGCATTCCACTGTCGGACAGCCCTTACTGTCAGGAGGTTCTTCCTAATGTTGAGGTGGAATCTCTTTTGCTGTAGCTTGCATCCATTGTTCCAGGTCCTAGTCTCTGGAGCAGCAGAAAACAAGCTTGCTCCCTCTTCAATATGACATCCCTTCAAATATTTAAA
>NC_056523.1:285513148-285545798 GCF_019175285.1 Sceloporus undulatus
AAAATAAAGTTACTTATATGTAGTGAAGCACACTGTGCTTCTTTACAAAATGACATATCATCTGCTGACATCATTTCCTTTTTCATATAATAAGTAAATTCATTTGTTTGAGTTTTTCCTTGTTGCTTTTTAGACTAAACTGTTGTGGGGGAAATTCCAAGGAAAATTATTCAAATGTTGGGTCATTTTCTCATACATTTTTTTCCTTTCCAAAATGAAAATTAGACAGTCAGGATTATTACAGGCCGCAAACCAGATAAAGTACCAAGCAATGCAAAAACAAATGTAACAAGTTACTTGGCCCAAAAGGCAGTGGCAAGAGCACAAGGCTATTATAAGAGAAGTTTCCTTGTCCGGTATCCTGTTGTTAGTTCTGACTACAGTAGACTCCTGACTCAATTGGATTTATCTATATGCTGATCATTATTCAATATTTAATTGAATGGGTTACGCTGACGGGGACTAACTAACAGGATACTAGTCATAGTGAGTGACAAATGATTATTCTTTTAAAATAAGTTTTCTAGGCTCGCTGCCTCAGCTTGTTTTTCAGGGTGAGGGGAGATGGAATAGCTAACTAATCCAGTGGCATCACTGAGGTTGGTGTCACCTATCATACAGTAACTCATGGTGTTAACCCCTTACAACTGACTTCCTCTGACACCACATCAGACAGAATACTTAGTTAAGTTTTTGTACTAAGTTTACTCAAATCATAATTCCATATATCATGGAATAAATGGCCTGGAGAGGAGAAGTTAAGAGGTGATATAATAGCCCTGTTTAAATACTTGAAGGATGTCATATTGAGGAGGGAGCAAGCTTGTTTCTGCTGCTCCAGAGACTAGGACCCGAGCAAGGAATGCAAGCACAGGAACGAGAGTCCACCTCAACATTGGGAGGAACTTCTTGACAGTAAGGCTGTTTGACAGTGGAATAAACTCCCTCAGAGTGTAGTGGAGTCTCCTTCCTTAGAGCTCTTTAAACGAGAGGCTGGATGGCCATCTGTCTGGGATGCTTTGATTTAGATTCCTGCATGGCAGGGGGTTGGACTGGATGGCCCTTGCAATCTCTTCCAACTCTATGATTTAGATGCTACATGTGAATAAGGAAGGAATATCAACAATCTAAGATATGCAGATGACCATAATGCTAAGAAAACCTCCCAGACCTCGAACAACTACTAAGGAAGATCAAGAAAGAGAGTGAAAAGGCAGGCTTACTGTTGACCATAAAGAAAACAAAAAAATGACAATTGAGAATCTACACAAATTCAAACTAGACAAAAAGGAAACAGATATAGTAAAGAGTTATCATATCTGGGATCAAATATTGAAACGAGACTGCAGCCAAGAAAAGCAAAGAAATTAAGAATGGTGAGGGCAGTTATGAAAGAACTAGAAAAGATCCTAAAAGATATACAACTAAGCACAAAAGTTAGGATCACTGTCATTGTATTCCTAATTACCATGTATGGATGTGAGAGCTGGACAGTTAAGAAAGAAGATAGGAAGGAAAACGATTCATTACAGTGGGGCAAGGCTGGAAAGAGTGCTAAGGATTGCACGGAACAGCCAAAAAAATAAACAAATGGGTCCTAACAATCAAGCCAAAATCGCCCAAGAACCAAGGTGACAAAAGTTAGGCTTACATACGGGGACACAACATGAGAAGGCAATGATCATTGGAAAAAACAATATACTAGGAAGAGTGGAGGGAAGTAGAAAGAGGAGGAAAGCTGCATGCTAGATGGATGGACTATTAAGAGATCACAAGTATGAGTTTGCTGGAGTTGGACAGAGCAGAAGAGGGCAGGGGGTCTGGAGATGTCTCATCAGCAGGATCGCCATGGGTCTGCGATCGACACGAAGGCAGTTAACAACACAAACAACATCTAGCAAATTTAAACTTATACTTTTAATTACAACATCATATGAAAAGACTAAATGTATTTACATCTACATCGTTTATGTGGTAAAGTGAAATTTTTGTAAGATGTGGATTTAAAAAAAAAGAATTAAGGGTTGAGGCCTCCCTTCTCTTTTCCACTGAGCCTTGCCCCACTCACATCATCTCTTGGGTGTTTTAAAAGGATGCAGGCAAACACCAAAGCCATTTCTGCCAAAGGGCAGCTGTTTGGGGAGCAGTGGTGTCACTCCACCTTAGGGTATCACTAGTGTGGTTCACACCCTTCACATGCACCTCTAGCAATGCCCCCTGGCTATATCTAAAAGCAATATCCCTATGTGACCAGTTTAAATGGAGAAGAAGTAGAAGTATACAGCCCAAGAATTGTGCATTAAAATTACAGGGAGTGCTCTACAGTACATTGAGATCAAATGGTGATTTTGTTTATACAAATAACTACTAAAAATGTGGACAGAGGTGTTCCTTCATCATCACTATATATACCCTTTTAAACAACTTTGTGGCACATATTATATGCATCACTGAACTGTTCGAGCTTAACATTTTGACATGATTTATTAGGTGCAAGACCTACAGTACAGCCAAATGATTGAATTCAGTGGTACTTTGGGCCGTGCTTGACAGGGATATGGTTTGTATCTGTTCTCTGTAAAACACCCTTTTACTGAAGAATTATCCGTGTAACCCAAAGAGCAATTCAAATGTATAATTCTCAACACTTATAATGAGTTTGCTAACATTTGGTCAAACAACATTGGGAGAAATCCCAAACCTTGGAATGGGTTTAATGTATGAGAAGAGGGCTGAGAGCCAGCTGTGCTAAATGTATACCACCCTGGAATTTCCTATAGTGATTACACTTAAATAAACAGATGAATATTCTTTTTCAGGTAACACAACTATCCATGTAATGGTGTAATAATACTGGTAGTAATTGTTATTATTTTATATTTAAATATATGCATTCATTGCTATGTTAAGCAATAAAATTGTCAGAGAGTGAAAACCCATGACTGTTTTCTTGAAAATAGGCTAAAGATCCAATGGGCCCCATATCAGATGGCTACCCACATCTCTCCAGCTGTAAACGGAGAGCATGATCAGTTGCATCAAAAATGGAAATAACGGACATATATGTGGCCACCCTTCTTCCTCTGTGCACAACAGCCATAGCAACGGGTGCTCAAGTTAATGGACTGCAAAAAACTTCAGATGGACTTTGACCACCAAGGGATTATCATCGAGCTGAAAAGCTTATATCTTGATTTCATTAAAATCTAATTGCCAAGCTAATTTAAATTTGTGACCTGTGAGAGCTTGTGCTTCTCAAAAATGAGGAAAACCAATTTCACTTTTTCTTAGGCACTCCAGTGTTGCACTAAAACATGAGGCTAAGATGAAACTTCTCCTTACCAGTTGTCATTACACGGCACTTTCCAAGGGTTAACTAGTATATGTATAAATTAAAATAGGATCATGAAGTAAAAAGCAAGATAGCATTAGAAGTCAAAATTGTAGTTTACCTTGACAGCACCTGTGCACATTGTGTTCAAAATGAATTCCATTGGCTACCATGCTTTTCTTGACTTTCTTCCCAAATAGGATCAAGTTACACATGAGGGTTGAATATCAATGATGGAATTTCTGAATACTGAAAGATTTAGTGACTAATATCAGATTTCTGAATATATCTTCAAAATATTTTTACTTAAGCTGTACTCACAAGTACATCTTTTTAGAAGCTTTCAGTAATTTCAGTATGACTTTCAGAAAATATCTGGGGACCAATAAGTATGAGGCAAGAAACCAAGAAGATAATAGTTTATTTAATTTAATTTAATTCTGATCCACAACTTATCTGTTAATTTTTTAAAATGTTTCCTGAATTTAATCAGGCCTTACAGTAATGAAGGGACTACAGCATTCAGTAGCTAGAGCAATTAGTAGAGTGTAGGGAGTCCCACACCTTGCCAAGAAAACCCTATGACATCTATGCAGTTGAACATACTTTAAGATAACAGTCCTCTGTCTGAAGTTGTTTTCTATTTGAAAGGATGTCTAGATGTCTAATCCACATCTGGTTTGGAAATGCCAAAATAAAGCTGCTTCGGGTCTCTTTGGAGGTATGCTGTTTAAATGATGCATGCATCCTAAGAATCCGGAAGCTGCACCAAAGCTGCACTCCAGTGCTTAGGAATGGAGTGGGGCTTTGGCGCAACCTCCGGATTCTTAGGACCGATGCATCATGTAAATAGCATACCTCCAAAGAGACCCGAAGCAGCTTTATTTTGGCAGTCTGTAACAGGCCTTCCTTGAGCAGCTTCCCATCAGAAAATAGGATCTGGAGAGCAGGTTCAGCAGGCAAACTACTCATTTTATCAAAAATATGGTATTTCTGGTTAAACTACACTTATTACTAAATGTGCATCTTTCTCCATAAATTACCATATACAACATTTTGTCTTATTTTTTTGTTGATATACAGTGGACCCTTGTAATATGCTGGGGTTTGGTTCCAAGATCCCCTGTGGATAACAAAATCCGTGGATGCTCAGGTCCCATTAAATATAATGACATAGTAAAATGGTGTTCCTGATAAAAATTGAAAATTGAGGTTTGATATTTGAAATTTATACTTTTTATGAACATTTTGAATCTGTGGATGCTTGAATCTGTGTATAAAAAATCCGTGTATAAGAAGGGACGACTGTAGTTCCTCCTTTTTGGCACACTCTGGACCCCTTGTGTTCTGTACGGGGGGGGGGGGGGGGGAATTTGGGAATGGAGGAGCTTTCTACTGTTGCATTGTTATGGACTGATAACTTTCTAGTCAGGTTTAGACTTGCTGGAACTCAGAGCCTCTGCAGAAGTGGAGGCTTATGGATCCAGATTTATCGTGCCCGAAAACAGACTGGCAGCCAATGGAGCTTTTGCAATGAGAGAGTTGTATGCTCTCTGTAGCCAGCTCTGGTTGACAGCTTGACTGCAGATATTTGGACCAGCTGAAGTCTCTGAGAACTTTTCAAAGACAGCCCCATGTAGAGCACATTACATTAATCCAGACGGGATGTAACCAAGGCATATACCACTGTGACCAGATCTGACTTCTCCAGGAACAGGCACAGTTGGTGCATGACTTTTAGCTGTGCAAAAGCACTCTAGGCTCAGTGCTGAATCCAGAAGTGTCCCCAAATGACAAACTTGAGTTTTCAAGGGGAGTCTAACCCCATCTAACACAGGCTGAAACCCTATTCCCGGATCTGTCTTTCGACTGACCAGGAGCACCTCTGGCTTCTCTGGATTAAGCTTCAATTTGTTTGCCCTCATCCAGTCCATTACAGCAGCCAGACACCGGTTTAGAACAGAAACAGCTTCCTTAGAATTAGGTGGAAAGGAGTAATAGAGCTGGTTATCATCAATGCACTGATGACATGTTTCTCCAAAACTTCAGACAACCTCTCCTAGCGGTTTCATGTAGATGTTAAAAAGCATAGGGGTTGAACAGGAATTCCCCAGTGCCACTTTCTGAGAGCACCCCTCCAGGAAAGAACAGAGCCACTGTAGAACAATACCTCTAAGCCCCATCCCAGAGAGGTGACTCAGAAGGATACCATGGTTGATGGTATCAAAAGCCACTGAGAGATCCAGCAAAACCAACAGGGACACACTCCTCCTGTCTATTTCCCTGCATAGGTCATTTGCCAAGGTGACCAAAGCTGTTTCTGCCCCATAACCAGACCTAAAAACAGACTGACATGGATCTAGATAAGGGGTTGGCAACCTCCGGCCTGTGGGCCGGATACGGCCTGCCGAGGCCTTCCTACCAGCCCCGGCGCGATCCTGCCGCCGATTGCTGCCCCACCTCCGTGCCGCTCCAGGCACCATTTTGTTTTAGAAAATGGCGACCAAAGTCTCATGTGACTTTCCCGTTGAGCGAGACTTCACCGCCATTTTCAAAAACAAAATGGTGGTGGGCCTCTGGGAGGCCTGTTGCAGTCGCCGAGGCCCTGCTACAGGGCTCCGGCAGCGGCGGCGGGCCTCTGGGAGGCCCGTTAAATGGACCCGGGCCCTGCAACAGGGCTCCGGTGGCGGCGGTGGGGCTCTGGGAGGCATGTTAAGCAGACCAGGGCCCTGCAACAGGGCTCCAGCAGTGGCAGCGGGCCTCTGGGAGGCCCGTTAAGCGGACTGGGACCCTGCAACAGGGCTCCGGTGGCGGCAGTGGGCCTCTGGGAGGGGGCCAGCAAAGAGGGGGAGGCTTCCAGCGCTGGCGTCCCCCGCCGGCTTTTTTGCCGGCCTCTGACAGGGCCTGGGACCCCGTCAGGGGCCGGCAAAGAGGAGGAGGCCTGGCCCCCGGAGGGTGGAAGCTACACCCCCGGCATGCAGTCCCGCCCCCAGAGGGTGGAAGCTGCCCCCCCGGCTTCGGCCCACCAGTTGTCTGAGGGACAGCAACCCGGCCCCCAGCTCAAAAAGATTGCCTACCCCTGATCTATATAATCCATCTCATCCAGGAACACCTGGAGTTGGGAAGCCACCACACGCTCCAGCACCTTGCCCAAAAATGGAAGATTGGAGACTTGCCTGTAATTATCTAGTATAGTAGGATCCAGGGAAGGTTTTTTAAAAATAGGTCTTACCACAGCCTCCTTCAGGTGTGTTGGGACCCTGCCTTGCTGTAAAGAGGGATTAATCACTTCCCTTACCCATTCCACCAGTCCTCCTCTGGCCTTTTTAATAAGCCAGGAACAGTTTATATAACCTTTAAACAATAAAACAATTCAAACAATTAAAAACATTGCATTATTAAAAATGAAAAAAATTAAACTCTTTAAAACAAAAACAAAATAGCACCCATATCAATATGCGAAGGCCTGGCAGCATAAAAACATTTTTATCTGCCATTGAAAAGAAAGCAAAGATTGAGCCATCCTGGTCTCCCTAGGGAGGGTGTTCCAGAGCTTAGAAGCAGCCACTGAGAAGGCCCTCTCTGTTGTTCCCATTTGCTATAACAATTTCACCACTATGTGAATTAATAAATAAACCAAGTAATAACCAAGGAACAGTTTTACTGAAATTTAGGGAAAAAAGATTAATCTACATTCCAGGGAAAGAGCCAGGAAACATTTCTAGGAAACTGATATTAACGTACTTGAGAACTGCTACATCTTCTAAGATTCTGTGGAATTCTATCATGCAGTTTTATGTTAAAGTTTTGTATTTCTTTTTTTTAAAAGTTGTTACACTGTGGACCCTTGGAATAGAGTGAAGCTGAAAATCCAAATGAATTTTTTATTATTATACTTGATATAATCATTTGCTAGAGAAATAAGACTGTATGCAATTATTTCCAGCTTTATTTTTGTTTATGTTTCAGTTTCAATCATACAGCAATTTCTTTTCATGACCTCTGCCTTATCAAGGCACTGTAAATAAAAGAAATACATAGACCTCTCAGATCCTGATGGTGCAGTGGTTAAATGTCTGTACTGCAGCCATTCACTGAAAACCATAAGGTTGCAAGTTCAATACTAGCGAGGGCTCAAGCTCGACTCAGGCTTGCATCTTTCCAAGGTGGCTAAAATGAGTACCCAGCTTGTTGGGGGCAATTAGCTAACAGTTGTAAACCACTTAGAGACTTCTTAGTTCAGTATGACGAGGTATATAAGTGAAGCTGCTATTGCTACTTTTCAGCATTAAATGGCTGTCTACACGATCTTATTATTGATATATCTACAAAATCAGTGACAGTGTTACCTAGTGGCCTGTCACAGTGGGATAGGAATCAATCAATAGTTTAAGTGTGGTGGGCAACTGCACCAGAGACAGAAGCCAATGCATTATTTTATTTACTTTATTTATATGCCACTTTACTCCCAGGGGCTTCCATAACACCAAATTAAAAACATTTACAAAAAGTGTAAAACCAATTTCAAAACACCACATTAAAACACTATAAAACTGATTAAAATCATACAAAAGTTAAAAACACATAAAACATACATTTATTTATTCATTTTAAAAACTGTCTTGCTTAAATAGGGATGTTTTTACTTCCTGGCAAAAGGAAAGCAAGGAAGGGGCTAGCCTTGTGTCCTGCAGAGGAGAATTCCAAAGGGTGGGAGCAGCCACATATCCTCACCAAACAAGCCTGTAATGATGGCAGGACCAAGAGAAAGACTTCCCCTTATTATCTATAACTCTGGCAGGTTTATATGGAGAGATATGGCCTTTCAAATAGTCTGGACCTAAGCTGTGTAGGGCTTTATAGGTCATGACCAGCACTTTGAATTGTGCCCAGATGAACCGGTAGCCAGTGAGGGTGTTTTAACATGGAAGTTATATGCTCCTTTGTTGAGTGTAGACCCATACTTCTCCCTGACAAGTCTTCTGCACATTGCCTGGACCATCAAGAGGTGGATGTGTGTATGCAGAACTCTATGTGCACTAGACTGCACACATACAGTTCCTACTGGTGTAGTGTCGTTTGCATGCAGATGGATCATATGCCTTCCAACATTTCACAGATAAAAACTGAGAATGTGAAAACATGCAACATCAGAGTGTGTTTAAGATGGCAAAAGTTATTAATGAGGAAGAACACACAAATTAGGAGAGGCTGCCATAGTTTGCTTTTGTCTGAACCTGTTGGGAAGAGAAAAACACTACTCTCTTCCCTCCTCTCTCCCCTGCTGAATTAGTTGAATGCAAAGTACTTTTGCATTTTGAATTCTGTATGCAGATCAATTTGAGTATGCTAAGGATAAAAGAGAAGAGTGTGAAGAAGAGAGATAAACTGGGAAATTTTAAAAGGAGCTAGCAAAGTGGGACATCAGAGGATTAATCAGGACTGTGATTGAGACAGTTAGAGGATATGGGATGATGATGATGATGATGATGATGATGATGATGATGATGTTATACCCCACCTCTCCAATGAGATCAAGGCAGCTACCTTGATCCATCCCTTCCTAGTATTCTGTTCTATGAAAGGGCACTCTGCATCTATTAGCTCTGAAAATGATGTTCTGAACTGCCCTAAAGAAAAGTGAGCAAATTGAGGAGAAGCCAGAGGATTTCAAAGAGCACTAGAAGCACAGTAGTGAGAGGGATAGGCAAACAGGGAAACACAGCAAAGCGACCAAAAAAATAATCATGGCAGACGCCAACATTCTATTGAGTAAGGAGAAAAGTGTAACAGTTTAACAGAGCTGTGATATAGAGAGAAGACCTGTGATTGTGTGGAGAGGATAATAGAGTGAGCTGAGACAAGCGAAAAGAAAGAGACAGCAGAATAAGCTAAAAATCCACTGAATTAATGCCATGATGTCATCCCTTCATGTACTTAAAAAGGAAAAAAAAACTCAAAGGGGATTTGGAGTGAATTGAGCTGGGCTTTCCTGGATCAACAGGTTCTCTGAGTACCTAAACATGCAAGAAAAATGTTGCATCCAAAATATTACTAGTACTATCCAAGCATACATATAAGTCCTTGCTTGCAACATCTCTGCTGGCTACTAGTCTCTTTCCAGTACAAATCAAAGTGGTGATTGTGGCCTATAAAGCACTGCATGGCTTAGGTCCAGGTTATCTGAAGAAGTGTGTTCTTCTGCCAGGGTTTTGAGATCTTTATGGGAGAACCATCTCTCCATTCTACCACATTCACATATTAACATTTGGGAGGATCTTCTTGATGGTTGCCTCTGGAACTCCCTAGGCTGGAGTGGATACTACAATTATATCTTTCTAACAGGAGAAAAATGCCTTTTTTCTATTTTATTTTGACAGGCCTTATGGGAACTGTTTATGGGACAGGATTTTTAACAAGTTGCATTGCCTGTATTTGTTGCTTGTGTTTGCTTTGAACTCAGTGTTTATGTGTATGTGATTTCAAGTCACCTGTCAACTTATGGTGACCCCATGAATTTCACAAGGCTTTCTTAAACATCTGATAGTTTGATTATATTTTAACTTTTGCATGTTTTCAGTGACGTAAACTCTGTTTTACTTTTTTCTAGGCAGAAAGTAGATGTATTCTAATACAAATCTTATTAAACTGAATGGAAAACATACTGAGCAGATTGTGCCCAAGTCCTCTAGCAGCAAAGAAGAGTTAAATTTAGCATGACTTTCTACTACACAAATCTTGTTCAAATGAACTAGAGATGATCACTCCTCCTACTGTGCCTACTTTTCCTGTTCAAACATAACTTTTCCAATTTGCTGCTGAATCAAATCCAAACAAACAGATTGGAGATCCATGAAAATTGCCCCTCCCACTGTATCAAAGGGTGACACAGAAAAAGCTGATCTATTGCTGACATCCTGAGTTAATTAGGTTTTTAAAAGAAAAGAAAAAGCTCTATATAAAGATGTCATCTGCCACCCACAGGCAGTCTAGACCTTCACAGATCCTTTGAAGCCCTTCTTAAATCTTCAGTTTTTCAAGAGACTATTTATTTTGATTTTGTGTTCTACTTAACTTGAATGACATGCTGAATGACATACTGAGTGTTACAACTCGTGTTAGGGTAATGCTGGTTTACAAAAGCAACTGGAACCAGCATAGAAAAGTCAGCCAAGTTCCTCCACAAAGTAATGCTGATAGGAAAATGAGACAGTTTGACTCTAAGTACACTCGCCCCCTCCACTTTCGCTGGCATTAGGGGCACAGGACCACCATGAATGTGGAGAAACTGCAAATAACAAAAACACCATGTTTTTACCTGAGAATCTCTAGTTCCTCCAGTGCAACTCTGTGGTCAACATCTGCCAGACATTGAGCATAGAATTACACTGGAGGAGCTACAAATACTTAGTGGAGTGTTCTCTGTAGGAATCACAGTGCAACTTTTGGTTAAAGTTGACCATAGAGTTGAGCTAGAGGACCCAGATATTCTTAGAGAGAATATATTAATAAAATCCGTGAATAATCAAAGCCACAAAAGTCAAAGCCACAAATGTGGAGGAACGAGTGTACATCTAAGGGGAAAAGTCTAACAAGGAGACAGACACTATTAGCTCACTCGTTCCCTAGATCTACATAACCATTGTGGCAAGGACGTAGCCATGGGGGGGGGGGGTCTTGGGGTCCGGACCCCTCCTTCCATTAGAAAAATGAATGGTGTGTGCTGCTGCGCCGCCGCACCCAAGCCCCATTATAATGGTGGCACTTAGTCTGGACCCCCCCCCTTTCCTAAAATCCTAGCTATGTCCCTGATTGTGGGCTTGAACATGCTTAGCTTTTACATTTTACCACCTGCATTTCTTCCAAGGCAAGGGTGTATGTGTGTACTCTGTGTTATTCATACAGATCCATGAACAGATTCATTTGGTAGTGGAGCCACTGCACTCACTGATTTGAAGACATACAGTGGGCCCTTGGTATCCACTGGGGTTTGGTTCCAGGAACCCCGTGGATACTAAAATCCATGGATGCTCATCCCATTAAATACAATGGTATAAGGAAAAGATGTCTCTTATATAGAATAGAAAAATCAAGGAATGCTTTTTGGAATTTATATATTCTGTGGGTACTTGAATGCATAGATAAATTTCATGGATATGGAGGGCCAACTGTATTTTTTCCTATATCGTGGGATGTAAATCTTCATGTATTTTGTGCCTACATGCAAGAATTAATAATTTCATTGAATGTCTTTCTTCTCTGGAAAAATATAGAAGTTTTCACATTGCACAAATTGCACAAATAATATAATTTCCTGGACATAAAACATATCTCTCATGTGTAGGCATCAGTTTTTCATTTGCAAAAAGAAAGCACAGGGACAAAAAATCTGTCCCAAAATGTATTTTCTGTTCAGAAAAATTGATTTTTGCAAAAATCAATTTTCCGTTGTGAAGTCCCCAAGTATAAGCAATCTCACAGCTGTTTTCTTTTTCTTGGGGGGGGGAGGGCTGAGAGTCAGGTAACCCTTTTTTCCCCATCAAGAGTGCAAATATTAGCAAGTATTCTTCACATCCCAACCCACATTATTCAGCCAAATATCTGAGTGGCACTCTCTTTGGGCACCGGAGATCTGCTTGGAGTCCACCAGTAGAGCCTTTCACATCTGCTCTCATCTTTCAGAATGCCTACCACTTACAATACAATATATATCTTGACTTTTTGGTTTTTAATCTATTATGTTGTTTTTCAAATGAGCATTTCCTGACTAGTAAATGCCTGTAGTTGTTTCATTAACTGTAGCTAGGAGGGGCATGGGGGAGGGGTTGATCAGGCTCAAGAACCTGAAGGAGAACCGTGGCGGGAAGAAGAGAGGAGCTTGAGGACCTGGGAGAGAAGACCATGAGAGGGGAGGAGTTGGAAAAGAGGATAAAAGGAGAGGAACAGGTAATGCGGGGAAGTGGAGTAGATGTGGAAGAGGGGGGCTCGGAGAGACAACTGGGACAGAGACAGGAAAGTAACCCAGAGCCCGGAAAGAGACAGTTGGTCCATCGCTCTCCAGAGAGGTCGTGGTAGACCTCAGGTGGGCTGCACACGGACATTCACCTCTGGTACGCGAGGTGGGAAGGAGACCTCCCACTGTGGAACGCAGCAAGAGAAGCTACCCGAAGAGAGGCTACTCTGGAAGGGGTGTGGTGGGACCTTAAAGATCAGGTCTGGGAACAGGGGCCAGGCCCTGAGTTGAAGAAGACTGACTGGGAGAAGTTGCAGAAGACCTACAGAAGACCAGAGAGCCAGTCTCCAACCCACAGGGAAGTAACTGAGGGGGAAGAGGGAAGAATGGGAGTGGTGACAGGTTACAGAGGGTTATAAGATCCATTTGTGTTGGAAACTGATGTTATTTTCCTATGTTTAAGTTCAGTAAACAGTTTCAAGCATTCAGTTTGTTGTTGTCCTTTGGGAAACTGAAACCAAAAATGGACACACGTGGAGCAGCTGTGTCCCAGGGAAAGGCAGCCATGCCAAATTAACATATTTGCTTTAATTGTTTTTATTGCAACTTTCAGCATTTCCTTCCTTTAACCCATTGTAAGACCCAGCATAGAGTAGTGGTTTTAAGTGTTGGACTAGAACTTCAGGAGACCAGGGTTTGAATCCCTACTCAGTCATGGAAACCCACTGGATAACCATGGACAAGTCACACCCCTTAGAATCAGAGAAAGGCAATGGCAATCCCCCTCTGAACAATTCTTCCAGGAAAACCCTGTGATAGGTTAATCTTGGGGTTCTCATAACTTGAAGGCACACAACAACAAATTATTCCAAAATGCAAACAATGCCACTGCAAGGCATTAGAGAAGTAGCATCTGGCCAGCTCTGTACAAAGCTCTCTTGGCCTCTGGCAATTGGGCCTGGGAAAGCTGAGGTTTGTAGTAATGGCATGATGTCAACAGCAGAGCTTTATTTCCTACTTCATGCAGTGCGAGAGCTTAGGTCATCCCTAGTCATGCCCCCATGGAAGCAATTTTCTGATGGCAGTAGTGTTCCTAAGTCCCTTCATAAAGTACACATGTATCCAAAGGCCTAAAAAGGGTTAGCCCATTTTTGAAAGAGTAGTACTTCTAAATGCCAAAAAAGTTGAAATCACAAGGGGAGTTTTTTGTGTGTGTTTGATTGTCTGTTTGCCAGCCTATAGATAAGTCCTAGGTTCTTAGAGGAATTACATAAATATTTTGAATCAGTTTCACATTTTGGAAGCTGAAGCTTTGCTTATTAAATGTTTGTGGTCAGCAGTGGTTTTGCTATTATTATTGTGAAGAAGATATGACATTTCCATTACAAAAGTAAACAAAATTAGAGCTATGTGGGTAAAGGGTAGATATCCATGCTTTTACAGGATTGAGAACTTCAAAAATTCTGGGAATTGTACCGACTAGCAGTACAGGCATGTGCACATGCCGCCATGGGACAAAAGTGTCTGCCCCTAATGGCAGCATGGCCATGTGCATGCACCGAGACTGGGGAATGTGTGGTATTGCGGAGGGGGCATCTGGAACAGATCCCCCATGGATACTGAAGGCCAACAGTACTTAGAAACATGACTGCATCCTGCTTAACAATCAATCCATATCTGGAATGCAAAGAAAGGCACATTGTGTTTTATTGAAAAGTTCCATCACGTTGATAACATTGGGTAGCTTAGTGGACTTTTTGCAATGTGTTATGTTTCCCCTTTTTAATGTAAATGGGGTTGCTATTTTATTTTAATGCAAACACCATCATTATGTGTTTGCTTAGAGAAATAATGGGAAAGTTCCCAGGCGTAATGGATTTTGACCCTCTTTCACAATACAATCTTGATTCTTGCACATTTCCTTGACACCATAAAGGGAAACAACTGCTAAATTTTCCAGGTTGGAGGTACAGGGGGCATAAATGGAGTCTGTGGCCCACAGAGTTCCACAGGAGGCCAATGTACACTCCCACACCCAGCCCTTGCTTATGAGATGGACCCAGATGAGTGTTTGGAGATACTGAAAAAGAGCCATTCCAAGTGGTTAGGGGTGGTACTGGGCAGGGATTGTGCCTAGAAATATTTGCCACAAATAGAAAAAGAAGTTCATAAATGTTTTGTTTTTTTTCATTACTTTTAGTCTTCCTTATAGCAAAGAGCTTGGCAAAGTCATCTGGTTTATTCAACTCTTCCTTGCCTCCAGGTGCCCATGATGTGAATCACCCTATGTGCATCTAGGACTAAATCCAATTGCTAGGGACAGCTAGACTAACATATGGAATTAATTTCTGAATAGTAAACCACTACTTTTGTAAATCTCATTGATTCGGCAGATCTACTGCTGTTAGGACTAGCAGTTGTATTTAAGCACTAAATGTTTGTTTACATAATATTACTTTGGATTCCATTATAAAAGTGATGAGAGCAGAATGAGTGTTAATACCGGTTGTGCACAGGGCTATAATTCTGGACACAGTCTTATGATCACATTAAAAATCACTACATTTCTATTTTGTTTGGGGGTTGCTTTATTTAAAAAAATTAAAGCCTGTATAATCGTTAAATTCATTACCCCACTTATAAAAGGAATTGTCTACCATGATATATGGAGGCTATTGTTGTGGTATAGCTGTAGTAAGTGTTGATTTCTTAACCATGGTTACAGGGTAAGCAGTGGGGAAATCCCCCCCCCCCCCCGCTAAGCCTTCTTTCCTGTCCTCTTCGGGTTAAATTTCTTTAACTCATTCCCTGCAAATCTTAAGGACTCAAGGATTTCATCAATATTTTTGTTAATTGGGGTTAATACTATGATTCTCTTAACCAACACCTTCAAACTCTAATACATCCGAGCAAGGGGGTTAAGGGTAAACTGGGCTTAAGTAATGTTTAACGTATAGTAAAAACTGGAAATGAGGGAGGATGGGGATTGGTCATGGGGTAACCATCCCATGTCTCGCTCCTGATTTCTTCATCAGAAATTAGTCAAGATTACAACACATTTCATTGGCTTTAGTCGGAAAATAAAACAGTGGACATTTTAGGTCCCATGAGAGCCAAATCCAACATACTCATTGGTTTTATGACTAACTTTTTGTAAAGTTACTTACTGTAGCCTTGTTAAGTAATTTTTTAAAAAAGATAATGTTAAAAATGTGAAAGCTTAAAGAAATAAGAGAAAAATTAGGAAAGATGTAGAGAAAAGTAGGGACAAATAGCTTTGCTGGAAATGGAAAATGTGTATTGATAGAAGCGTTTATTTTAATTTATGTTTCATTTTGGGCATTTGCACTTGAAACAGCAAAGGCACCAAAAAAATAGGGCATGGAAATTTACCTATCAACAATCCAGTTAGACAATGTCTTGAGTATCCTTCGATTCTACATGACATCACACAGCGGGAACTCCAGTATCGCAAGGGCCCGCAATTTCTCATAGTCAATGAGGCATCCCAAACTCTTCCGTGCGTTTTGGAACTGACACGCTTCTTATACCCTTGTCCTATCTTGTATTCCCCATTTTGGGGCCAATAAAACTGTGGTTTCTTTGAGTCTTTTTTTTCAAACCATAGAGAGCCTTTCAATTTTTTTACCACGTTAATCCGGAGAAATTCACTAGTATTTTGATAGCTGGTAGGCAAAGTAGGCAAGTGAGAAGAAACATGGGAGGATGGCGCCTGCCAGCCAGGGAACCCTTCACTGGTGGATGTTTTTTTTTCATTTTAACCTGGAAGAGAAAACAGTCTCTTAGTGAGGCAGTAAACAGCCTGGTCTCATGAAATCCACAGAAGCAACAATACCATTCTGTTATGGCGCTCAGCCAGTAAGTGAAAGAAAGTAGGGGTTTGTCTGATAAAAGTGCAAGAAAGCATCTGTGGTGTCCTATTAGAATAGTAAATTCAGATTCCTTCACTAATCTTAAAGAACAAGTGTAAGATTGTGCAAGTTCCAGTTGTATTCCCCTCTCATATCAAAATTTGCTAGACCTGACAAAATTACCATCAAACTCCAATCACATGTAATGCATGTGACAGGAATTCAAATTGTTTTGGGGCAGAATATGCATGGACATTCTTAATACGCACATCATATAGTGGATGCATAAATTTTCTCTGTTTTCTCATACTAAAAATCCTATCATTTCTTTAAAAACACCTACTCTTTCTTCCTATAACTTCTTTCTTTACTTCTATAAACATAACTATAAAATAGAGAATTTATTGTCCAGAAATTGCTTGTTTTGTTCTAAATTCTTCTGATTGGTTCCATCAGATGTCTTCATGCTCTAAAGACCACATAAACATACAAAGGGAAATAAGACTGAACAAACTCCCCAGCTTGCCTCTATGCTGGGATAGGCATTCTTGAACTATCTAGATGTTTATTTTTTAACCCAACTCCCAAACGTAAACAAGTCATCATGGCAATCATATGGATTATAGTTTGCTGTAATCCAAAACTAGAAACATTTTCTCAAGATTGTTCTTATGTTTTGATTGTCCAAATATCAGCAGAGTAGTGAATCAGCTCTTGTTATAAATTTGAATCTTTGCATACTATCCAAAGAAATGCAACCTATTCCAAAATCGAGTTCACCAAACTGGAAACAATTCATTATCCACTACATGGAGAGTTCGTGTCTGCCACAGCTTTGTTTCTACAATTCAGCATCATTCCGCCCCCCTGCCCCGCACCCACCCGATTTGTAGTAAATCAGCTTCAGTCCCAATGGGGCTCCCTCTAGTGTAGCATGAGTAAAGTGAATATTTCTTGCTCCACAAGCCTGAGCCCCTTGACAGCACTGGATATGAAGAAAATTTGATTCAAGCAGTGAAGATAGATGCAGGTTGGACCCTCTTCTTAACCAATAATTTGTGAGAATACTGTGAGCATCGCTTGGCTTCAGAAGAATATATCATCTAGTTATTCTAAATAAAATGGATGAATTATGTTTTTATCATATATCAAAAGGAAACTGCCACCTTTTTTTTCTTTTCGTGTGTGGTGTGTGTGTGTGGTGTGTGGGTGGTGTGTGTGTGTTTGCACACATGTGCAAACGGCAGGCAGCTATTCACTCCCCTTTTAATTATTATCCTTCAACTTTCAGGGTTTAAACATATCTCTGAAATAAATGTATCTCAGCATTTTGGGCAGAGAAGGAGGAGGATTCGTGAAGGAGATGAGGAGAGCAGATTAACTAAACATTAATGCATATATGGATAGTGCCACACTTGATTAAAGGACTTTTTCGCAGTTTTTAGCATATCTCCAGCTGCAAATATTGTTTTTACAGGCAAATTAAACGCCGAGACAGTTCAGACGGACTCTGACTGTCCTGTGGTATCCCATGAATTCACGAGCCACACCGGATGGAACATAGTTTGGCTGCGAAGGGGATGTGTGAAATCACCCAGGACTATTTCCTGGGTGACTCCAGCATAGCTTTCCGAAACAACGAAGTCCAGCTCATTAGGGAGTCTGTTAGCGCACGGGGTGGGCCGATAGAACCAAGACAGGATCCCTAACTGTCCCTGGCCTTCAGGGTCAGGTAATGCACTCGATATAGGAATTTTGCGGACATGTTCCTGGTAAGAGACAGGTGTTCACTATGAAACCAAGGCAACACCCCCCCCCCTCCCCCCGCCCACCTAACCTGGTCTGGTCCGTCACTGAGTACCCGTAGGGAGGGCCTGAGCCCAAACAGCGTGTCTCCTTCAGGCCCAAGCCAGGTCTCAGTATGCCAGCCAGGTCCAGTTGTTGTCCTCGAGCAGTCCGTGGATGATGTGGGACTTTATTCTTAATGGACCTGGATTTGCCACAGGAGCAGAGACAGGTTTGTGGTATGGTTGGAATGACCCTCAGGGTCCGTTTGGTTAGGAGGGGGACAAGAAGAGGATAGATATTAAGCACGATCATAGCCTCCCACTGTAACGCAGGCCACACTCTACCCCTAGCCATACCTCCCCCTGCCCCACACTAAAACCTCAATAGGACTCCGCTCGCACAAGAAGGATGACCCTCTGCCTCCCCAGCCAAAACATTCCCCACATCCATATCCTCCCCCTCCCCGGCCAGTACAGCAGTGAGGGCAAGAAAAAAAACGCCACATCGATTCTCTGCCACGGAAAACGCCCCCTCCCCGCCTTCTCTCCAGTAGTTCCTGTTCCTCGGTCCTGGCTAAGCGATGCTGAAGCCCAAAAGAGTCCGTAGGACAGCTTCCCCTGGTCAATGCAATATGTGCAGGTGTCCTCAAACACAGAGGAGCCACCGGTAACAGCAGCAAGCACAGCACAGTCCTTCGGGCCTTAAAGGAGGACGGAACGAGGAGGGAACCAGGAGCTGCCTTTAAGCTTACTCTTGCACAGGAAATGCCCTCTCCCCACCTTCTCCCCAGCTGTTCTGGTTCCTCGGTCCTGGCTGCGATGCTGAAGCCAAGAGTCCGTAGGCGGCTTCCCTATGAGTCAATGCACTATTGTGAGGTTGTCCTCCAAACACAGAGGATACACGGCAGCAGCAGCAATCAGCACGTTCCTTCGGGGCCTTAGAGGGGGCGGGACTTAGCTCTTTAGGAGGGACCACAGAGTTAAGGTGGCATGGAGTTCCTAATTGTGCATGCTGTTTTCTAATAATTGACCTGGCGAAGTGTAGTCTTCCTCTCAGAAATGAACTAGGAAGATTGTGTTGGTGAGGAGAATTTTTTGGCCCTCTTCCTTGTATCCCATGAGAAATACTGGAAATATGGGAAACTGTAGAACTGGGGGTCTTTCTCTGTGGAAATTATAGTGGTGGTAAAGTACAAAAAAACAATGTTACCTAAAAGGTCTAGAATAGCCATCTGTCCCATTTTTTTTTAAAATTTTTTTAAGTTCATTGTATGATAATGATGCACTAACATCGAAATAAGCCCCCTAGCACTTATTTCTATTGTCCAGAAAGATAACAATTTCAGGAGAAACGATAAGAGATTGACCATGCTGAAACTCAAAATTTACAATGTAAGCAACACCTTACTAGAAATGGTTGGGATGTGCCCTTTCCTAACAAGATGTATAAAACAGTCTTTAGAATTAACAAAATTTACACTTAATAAATGTATGCCATTGGAAATTAAATATCATTTGTGAGATTTCTTGCCAATCTTTTAAATTTGAATTTCAGCAGCAATAGCCTGTCTGGGTTTTCTTGGCAAGACTTCTTAAGAGGGGAATTATGCTATTGCCTTCCCCTGAGGATGAGAGAGTGTGACTTGCCCAAAGTTCTCCTAGTGGTTTCATTGCCAAGGTGGGATTAGAGCCCATGCACCTAAACGCTGGCTCTCTTGTTCTTGTGCTGTGCCTTCTCTGTTAATTATACTTGCTGTTATTGTGTGCCTCCAAGTTTTCCAACTTATGGGCCCAGAGCACCCTCCTCCTTTTGAAGCGCCGGTTCCTGGCACCTGAAGGTGAAACTATCATGGGCAAAACTAAGTCAGAGGGGGGTTTCCATTGCCATCATCTGAGATGAGAGAGCTTGTGACTTGGTCTTTGTGTGCCTTCAAGTTTGGCAACCTAAGTTAAACTATCATTGGATTGTCTTGACATTTTGTTTGGGGGGGGGTTGCTATTGCTAGCCTGAGGCTGAGAGAGTGTGCTTTGAAAGTTTTTTCCCCAGAGGTCATGCAATGAAAGCAGAAATTCTGCCCCCGACCCCAGTGACCCCAATGTGGGATGCATGGAGTTTGGGCATTGGTCTCCAAAAGGTTTCGCCATCACTGAATTAGAGGCAGAAAAATTATCTTTTTAACAGTACTGATATACAGTATGTGATTTAGAGGGAAAGAAAAGGAATCACAAAGGGTGATCTGACAATTCAGAATTTTTTTCATTCGAAAAGTTACCCTCCTTTGTTTAAAGGGAAATGGAAACATAGAGTGGGACAGGACAGAAGTTGATTCTATAATGCTTAAATAGAAACATTGCTCTTTAATTTCAGTGTCACAATACATTACATCTATTTTTCCATTTAAAGCAGAGACAGACAATATGAATGTTTGGAAACTTTCAGTTATATATCTCAAGAACCTCACTGTTCACGGCTAATCATATGCTTGTTAATTTGAGCAAAAACCATTTTACTCTGTATATAGCAATAAATGCTTCCTCGCCTTGTTTGTTGTTGAAACCTGCTTTTGAAAGGACTCAATAATGCATATTGAGAACATGCATAGGGCTCCTCAATGAAGTACTAGCTACCCCACTACTTTGGAGAACTCTACACAAAAGCTTCTTCAAAGGATTTTAAGAATGTGGTCCAGGTGTTTATATTTGCATTATTTTAATTCTAACTGTTTGTAGCTGCTTTGTCACATTTTAACTGTATGTTTTAAAATGTGTTTAATATTATTAATAGTTTAATTTCTTCTCATTTGATCTTTTTGATTTTTAATTATGTCAATTTGTAAACTGCCTTAAGTTCAGGTTTTAGTAAGGAAAGAAAGGATGGTATAAACAAAAAATAAACTAACAGTAACAAATAGACCAAGGATGTGGATGATGGAGCAACTATGGAGATTATCACATGACAAATAACCTGAACTGCTCCCCAACAGGATGGCATCAGGTTGTGGTGATTCAGGTGGGTATAACAGGTTGCTCACCTGTAACTGTGTGTTTTTCGAGTGGTATCTGGAATTCACACAAATGGGTTTATTCTGCGTCCTGCGCAGCAATCCTCGAAACTTCTAGAATCTCTAAGGCAGAAGCAATGTAACTTTCTGCAACTTTTTGGCGGTTATATTAATATCCACCACCCATTATAAGGCCTGGTGGCCCTCCTCTTCAGTTCCGAATGAGCCGCTAATCAGCGCGGCAAAAGCTTGTCAATGAGCAGACATGAGGGGAATGGTATTGGGCGGGTTTTTTTGTGTGTATTTCGCATATGACCACTCGAAGAAACACGTTACAGGTGAGCAACCTGTTTCTTCTTCTTCTTGTGGTCTCTGCGAATCACACAAATGGTTTAGACTAGCGAGCTATAGTCAGTGGAGGGGTGATTGTCAATAAGAATAATGACATAATAAATAAAGTATGTAAACCAACAACTGTGTTATTTATTAAACAGGCAACAAGGTCTAATGCATGGCAAGAGTAACATGCCCTCCCAAAAGTGCATCAATGCTGGCCCTTGCATCCACCTGTAATGTCTTAATGATTGTTCAATTGCTGGGACCTGTCATGCCAGCCAAGATCAGCTCGGAGGATTAGGAGAGGATTGAGCTCTCAGAAGCAAAGGGCTGATTGAGGCAACACCAGTGCTTTTCCTGCCCTGCAGGTCCCAGCTGTGATCCTCCAGCCCTAGAGGAGAGGTTCAACTAACAATTCCTATTGCGAAGAGGACCTTCTAGGTTACCTAAGCTAGTGGGACTCTGGGGACGAAGCTTGCATGCAGGTGCCTTCTTTCAAAAGAGAGAAGAGCTAGAGTTGCTTGTAGGCGCAGATCACAGAGAATTTCCGAGAGGCAATTAGCCAACCAGCCTCGGTGGCAGAGGGAGAGTTTCCTTACTTAAGTGGGGTAGACTAAAAAAAATGCTGGTTGCTAGAGTTTTATTGATATCTCTCGGCGTGATTGCTGCTAGCACTAGTATCTGATTCTTTTTACCATTGACCTTGGACCAGACTTTGTTATCTCTTGGCTGTTTTTGACCTTGGACTGTTTGACCAACGTTGTTTCTCGGTTTTTCCTACTTTCGGCTGTTACTTTGGAACGTTTGGATTATCTGAATTACTGAACTCTGTTGTTTTCTCGACTGCTTCTCAGACTGGTTCCTTGCATTAGTCTGCTTAACTTTTCATTCCAACTGTGCTAAGGCTTCTATTATCGGCTACTGTTAGTGTTCTGCTGGCAGCATTCCCGGACAGACCAGAACTGCTGTTATTCCTCAAGGGTAATCCCCGTCAAAAGCTGAAGGATTGCATACCAGCCCTAGTTTGCATGGGCCCTACCCGCTGGTAGAGCTTTTAGCCAGTTCGTAGCAGAGGTGTATGGTATGACCACCACTTGGAAAACCTTCTGCTGTGACACCCGTAGCCCCTTCTTTGCTTCGGAGTGACACACAAAAGTCTTCTCCGAACGCTGGAAGCAGTATGTCTGTCCCAGATTGACGCAGCCCCTTGTGGACATCCAGGCATGAAGCTGTAACGTCAGAGTTGTGGTCGGATTTAGAGCAGATCGGCAAAAAATGTTCCTGGCTGATGTGGAAAGCAGACAACTTACCTTCGCAAGAAAGTATGTTTACGAGCACCACCTTGTCCTTATGGAACGAGGAAGGGTTGTCCATCCTCAGCAAACAGTTCACACCACTCGGTGCTGACGTTATAGTTACAGGAAGGCCGTTTTCCAAGTCAGAGTCTCAGATCCGTTGGTTAGCTTAAGGGTTTCAAAGGGCATTTGGACACCAACTGTGCCAGGAGGTATCTTAGAACTCCACTGTGGTTGTGGTAGAATCGGTGGGTAAATTTTAAATTGTTAAAATCCCTTAGGACCTCTTTAATGAGAGGATCCCCAAAGAAGAGAGTGCTTTCGTGAAACAGGTAGTTGAGATAAATGGCGGACAGGTAGCATTTGATAGAACTCGAGGAGAGACCTGCGTCCGCTAAGGTCATGAGAAGTCCAGAACTAACAAGGGATGGAGAACGGATTGTGGAATGTCCCTTGCTTGAAAAGGTTAAGAACCTTATCCCATTTTAGGCATAGGACCTCTGTTTGTGGATGGTCTCTGTGCTGGTCTTGATAATTCCTGAAACTGGATGGAAGTGTCCTCAGGATCGGATCCTCATGCTAACCAATGGAGGGATTGTTTGAGAGGATGGTTGAATTAGCCGTCGTGGATCGAGAGCAGATCGGGCGGTGCTCAGGCGGAGATGGTCTGCGCCCGTTGTAGGAGCAGAGCGAACCAGGGTGTCTGGGCCACCACGCGTTACCAGGATTGCGTCTGTGTGGTCGGCCAACTTTTCGAGAAGAACTTTGTTATCAGAGGGAACGGAGAAAAGGCGTACAGGAGGCCTTGGGATCATATTGAATGAAAGGCTCTCCTTCCGATTCTTGTGTCTCTGTACCGTAGAGCAAAATCTCACGGTATGATTGTTCAGCGGGAGGCAAACAGGTCGAGGAGGGGGGTTCCCCAGCGATTGCAGAGTCGGGAAACCACTTGGATGCAGTCTCCATCGTGCAGGTGTATGATGAACTGCTGGACAGTCTGCAGGTCGTTCTGGTCGCAGGCAGTGTGGAAAAAATGCATTGTAGCAGGATCTTGTAGTCTATGCATATCCCAAATGGAGATAATGGCGATTGATTAGCAGAGTCTTGACTTCGTACCACCTTGTTTTTTGGTGTACTGACGTGGTGTTGTTGTGGTGAGAAGGATCACCACCCTGTCCGTGAGGAACACCTGAAAGGCTTTGAGTGCTTTTCTCTACGGTTTTGTCCCTTGCAGAATACATAGAATACTGCTCCATTCAGATAATATAGAATGTTTCGCCCATGCATCAGCAATTCTTCTCCAATGCAGGATACATCGAATCTTGGGACATTTCGGAATAACATAGAATGCTTCTTCGCCGATGTAGGAAATATCTTGATTAGTCTCCCATGCAGTAAGACTAGAATGATTCTTGCCATGTAGGAAGATAAAGATGAGGCAGTCATGTAGAATACATAGAATGGTGTATCCCATGCAAGGAATATAGTGTTTACGTATTCCACTCAAAAGAATTCCATAGAATGAGTCGCCATGTAGGAGTCATAGAAGGGTTCCTCCCCATATGGAATACATAGAATCAGTCTCCTATGCTTGGGATACATCGAATGTTTTTTCCCTTGCAGGAATACATTAGAATACTTCTCCCATCAGTATATATAGAATGTTTCTCCCATACCAGCAATATCCACAGAATTCCCTTCTCCATGCATGGAATACATCGAATACTTGTGCCATTTAAGGAATACATAGAATGCTTCGCCTGTAGGAATATCTTGATTAAGTTCTCTAATACATAGAATGATTCTGCCATGTAGGAATAGAAAGATGATTCATCACCATCTAAGATACATGAATGGTTTCTCCGCATGGAGATATTTTTGTTTAAAAGTAATTCCACTCAGGAATTCCCTCAGGAATTTCATAGAATGATCTGCCATGTCGAATACATAGAATCGGGTTCTCCCATACGGGAATACATAGAATCAGTTCGCCTATGCTGGGATACAGGCAAGGCAAAATCTCTTCTTCCAAACCAGTGGAAAAACCAACACCAAATGGAGGGCCTGACTGCTTCGTTCCCATTGGTCCAGCTTTGGGAGAAATTTGCATATTACAAGGAAAGGTGTTTAGGGCCTCAAAAACGACCTGTATAAAGAATTACAACGTACTGAGTGGTAAAGACATTGAAAAGATGAAGGCATTAGACTCCCAGTGAACAGGAACCATTTATGGCCTTTTTTTCGCTTTGCATCACTGTAACCTAGAAAGTAAGGCCTTTGCAGGTATATAATAAAAGTGGGCTGGCAATAGAGCGAGAGGCAGATGTTTTTGAAGACCTGCTCTCTAGGCGAACGCAGGGAGGCAGGGAGGGTGGCACACAGCCATGGGGGATGGCTGGAGATGCATCCAGGACCTTGCTGGGGGGGAGGTCCGGGGGGCGGGGCCAAACCGGGGCGGGAGCAGTGGCCCCGCCCCAAACCAGGAAAGTCCCCAGCCCACAGGCGGGATATGGCAAGCTATAGCCCACGAGAACTTATTTTCATCAATGTGGTTTTTTCAGGCCTTTATACTTTTAATGACTTTTCGTTGCTATAGGTTGGGAACTTTCTTTGTTCTTTCTTCAAGATATTTAATAACGGTGCCCAGTCAGTTCCCCAACTTTTTTTTTTTCTCTCCTTCTCTCTTACATATGTGTAAGTTTATCTGATGCTAATCATATAGAATTTTCATGACCATCTTGTATAACAGTTTCGTCTTTCTTCCCACGTTTTGCTATTACCAATTCGGGCAGCCTGTCCCATATAAAATAGAATTTTTTTTCCAATTTTCTTCGCTAAATCTGCATCTCTCAGCATCCCCAATAAGAAAATATTGTTTCCATTTGAACTTTAGTAGATTTTATATGGCTTTAAGCTATCGTTTCCCCCCAAAGCAGAGGTCAGTCAGCCTATCCCACCCTGGCGCTACAATATGGGCAAGATCAGGGTGGGGGACAAGGGTGAGCAACCTGTTCATTACAAACTAGTGGAAACATATGATTTTCTCTATTTTACTGAATGATGGTGATGATATATATGTTTGTGTGTGTGTGTCAAGGACAATAGCTGTGGGGGGGGGTTTGGGGGGTCCAGGAACCCCCCCTATCAGGCCCTGGGGGTGTTCAAGCCCTCCGTCGCCCCCCTCCCCTCCATTAAAACACGGCGAGGAACAGAGGAAGACAAAACAAAGTTCCCCTTTTCCCCTGCTCTGTGGCTTTAAATGGAGGGGGGAGGGAAGGAGGAAAGGAGGCTTGAACGCCAGTTTGCAAGCTCAGAGAAGAGAGAGAGAAGAGAGAGAGAGAGAGAGAGGGAGTCCCTGTGACTCCCTTTCGCTTTAGTTGCCATTCAGAGTCCGGCTTCCACTCCTCCTCCTCCTCCTCCCCCTTCCCCCTTGTGGCTTTTTGCAGAAGAAAGGAAGAAGAAGGGAAGGAGGGAAAAAGGAAGGAAGAATAAGAGGGAGTGAGAACGGAAGAAAAGAAGTAAAAGAAAAGGTAGAAAGAGGATGGGCGAAAGTAAGAAAGAAAATAGGAAGGAAGCTTCTAAAATGAAATATAAAATAAATAAAAGGTGACTTCTAACTTTTAGCTGTTATATCCATGTACATATAGTAGAATAATAATAATAATAATAGTCCCTTACCCAAAATGCTGAGG
The DNA here is from genome assembly GCF_019175285.1 of Sceloporus undulatus. Taxonomy (NCBI): domain Eukaryota; kingdom Metazoa; phylum Chordata; class Lepidosauria; order Squamata; family Phrynosomatidae; genus Sceloporus; species Sceloporus undulatus. Next base: position 285,539,417 of record NC_056523.1, read on the forward strand.
ATTGAGGTATTTTGGATTTTGAGTTTTTTCAGATTTTGGTATATTTATATACGTAGTCTAAATGGGATAGACTGGGAGATGGGAATCCAGGTATGTTTTCCAGTGCATCTCCATAGACATAGACTGAAAGGTAATTTTAATGCAACAATAGTTTTTAAAAATAAATGTTGTGCTTCTGCATATTGAGCGTCAGCAAAACCCTGAGACCACTAGGCCTTGTATATTTCAATAATTCAGTAATTGATCTAAAACTTCAGTGATTTCCAAGTTTTCCCTTGAGGTGGGGGTTCAGACCAATGCTCTCAAGGTCAGTTTGGGATTTTGGAAGTCCAGAGAAGGAGAACTCAGCCTCTACTCTGGACTTTCTCCTGAGATGGACTCATGTTTTCAAAACAGTCAGTTCTGGATTTTTTGCAACACAAAAAAAGAGGTGGGCTGTGATGCAAAAAGCAAGAGGCTTCCTTCCAGCCGTGTTTTTTATCGTTTTTTAAAAAGACAAATAGATAAAGACAGTTAGCTGGCCCTTTTTTTTCAGCATGAGCAAGGGGGATGCTTTGAGTGGAGAGTCCTGCAGGCAGAATGGGGTATGACGGATGGCCCTATCGTGGGTTCTTCTAACTCTATGTTTTTATGATTAAATTAATTAATATATGGAATCAATCTAAGATGATAATCGTGGCGGTGTGAGTCCTGGCCCTGCGCCAGACAAGGCTAAACTGCAGGCCCATCTCCAGCAGCACCACAGACTGATTGGAACAGCAGTTTAATAAGGCTGCACAACTGGCAGAAATAATCCAGTTCGACACTGCTTTTAATGCCTATGGAAAATCCTGCGATTTGTAGATGTTGTGCACACAGAGCTCTCTGACAAAGAAGGCTAAATGGTCTCACAAAACTACGTACCCCGATATTGTTTGTTGTTGTTATTTTCTATCTTATAATCCCGCCTTGCTCCATTACAGACTCAAGGTGGTGATTTTCCAAGCAATTAATCTATAGTTATCTTTGCTACATGTAGAATGGACACCTCCATTACATAATTTGTTTTGAGGATGCTTTGAGTGGGAGGTTTCTGCATGGCAGAATGGGGTTGGACCTGGATGGCCGCTTCGTAGGGGTCTCGTCTAACTCGATATTCCATATTCGGTAGCAACGCTGAGCCACTGTGATTTGTAAAAGTTTTTTAAATGTATAAAGGTATAAAGTCTTATAAGGTAAGCCATGCACTGCTGATGGACTAGTGCACTTTAATTTTTTTATGATGGAGTTTTATACCCTGCCCTTTTCTCCCAAAATAGGATTCTCTTAAAGGGGTTTGTTTAATTAAAGAAAGGAACGTATAATGGCTTGGAAAATTAAAAATTATGATTAGATAGATAGTAGATAGATAGATAGATGATAGATAGATAGATAAATAGATAGGTCTTGGAATTAAAAGGTTGTGTGTGTTGTGGGTGTCTCAAATTAAAAATCCCTCTTGGAAGTGGGAATGAAGGGGTGGATGCAAGCCTGGGTCGTAGCTCAGCTACAGATGTTTGGAATACAGTGTCTCAAAGCAATGAGCAGAGTGTCTTTGAGCATGAACAAGTGGCTGCCGCTCGTGCTCGAGAGCGGCACTTTGCTTTATTGAGCCTGAATTTATCTGATGTAAACAACCTTCAGAGGAAGGACTCAGGTTGCATCTGCACTGAAAATAAAATCCAGTTTGATGCCACTTTAACTGGCCCGTGGCTCCATTGGTGAAATGCTGGGATTTGTAGTTTGTTGTGGCACCTGGACAGAATTGTCCAACTACAGTTTCCCAAGAGTCCATTGCACGAAGCCATAATCGGAAGTTAAGTGGTGACATCGCCCCTCCTTTTTGTGTCTTGGGGGGGCTTCTAACCTCACAAAAGTGGCACTTAGTCTTGACCCCCCCCCTTACCCAAAATTCCGTGCTACGTCCTTGGTGTGTGGGTGTGTGTGTGTGTGTGTGTGTGTGTTGTATTGCCTTCTCCTAAATTGCAAATCAAAGAAGGTTCCCTTATAGTTCCGGGTGTTGTCCAATGTTCATTGCCCAGTAGCTCCAATTTGTAGAGTGTGTGTGTAATAAAAGCTGAATCCTGGAACTAAGATTCTGAATAAAATATATTTTTTAATATATTAAGCATGATCATTTTTTGGCAATAAAGTATACATAATATTCTGAAAGTAGCACACTGACTTTCAGAGTCTCAAATAACTAGTTGTTCAATGTTTCCCATAATATCCATTATTTCCACACCCCCCTCCTGTCCCTCCCCCCCCCATGGCATCAAAATTTCTGGAACTTCTAACATCTCTGTTATGTATAATTTGGTGGGCTCAGATTCCTACATGCACTTCAAGAGATGCCTAGAAGACGTGGATAAATTCTGTTTTATTATTTTTTTTAAGCAGTCAGTTTCGAACAACAATAGAAAGCATGCTTCATTGGGTGTTTTTCATGCATGTAGGCATTCGTGCTACTACATTCTGTAGTGACTCTCAAATACATTGCCGGGCAGATGGAATGTTCATATTGCCTATTGTTGCATGAATTTACAGTCCCAGAGGTTTGAAAGTAAACGGATCCCTCACACGGCCTGGTTTTATATCCCCCTCTCTTATACGGTACTAAGTCAGACCACAAGCCATCTGGTAGAACAGAAAAGGTTTTGTTAGGAATTCAATTTATTACTTTCAGTGGCCAAAGACCCTCAAGCATGTTTCAGCAAGGTAGACCTGAATAGTTCCTGTATCTCTGCTTTAGCAATCTATACTTAACAAATGGTCTTAAGTGAATGCTACTGACGACGTGAGAAAATGGCCTTTGCGAAGAAGGCACGGGCCTTAAGTTAAGCAGTGGTGCATAAGTAGAGGCTGGAAGGTATGCATTTAACAGGTAATGACAATGACTCACCTGTAAACGTATTATGCTTGTGGGTAAGGAAGTAGAACATGTTCCCTTTGCAAAATAAGTGAGACGGGTACTGTGGTGTACTTTTTGTATATGGTATGTATAAAATGTTTACTACTCCGATACGTAATGGAATTTTTTCCTGGCTGTATAACCAAAATACAAGCTAGGTTTGCGTACTATGCACTCTGAATGTTGTGTAAGCATAAGTGTGGTTCTTTTCTTCTGCACCAACGTCAGGCAGCAAAATATATCAGTTTAGTGAGTCTAGTCATGTGAAAAAAACATGTCAGTATGTGTTAGATATCAGAGACAAAATCAGAAAGGAATGAGCCTTCATCAAATCACGTGGGAGATTCCCAGTGACAATCATTGCACTGATTGTTGTCATCAACACTGCAATCTATACATTTAAAAAAAATACTGTAATTGCCTTGCATCAGCAAAAAAGACTGCAGCCAGGTGGTGGTGGGCCTGCCTGCTTAATCTGCTGCCCATGTGATATCTCTTGATAAGGCAATTTTCATTTCAATAAACCCCACCTTCCTGACTAAGGTGGTTCTTTATCTGAAACCAAATTTTAGCTGGGCAGCCATCAAATACTCTTGGTTTTTTGGGGTGCCTTCTAGTCATTTTCATCTGGACTTATGGCAACCCTGAGGCCCCCAAGGGGGTTTAAAGGAGGGGGTAGCCATGTGTCCGAGGGTATTTTGGATTGTGAGTTTCTTGCATGGCAGGGAGTTGGAACAAGATTTGTGCCCTTGGGGTCTCTTCCAGTTCTATGATTCTATGGATTTTCTTGGGCAAGAGATTTGTTCAGAAGAAGTTAGCCATTGCCTTCCCCTGATATTTAGAGCATAAGATTTGGCCCAGAGTGACATAAATGAACTGTTCTCTGACAGCCCCGCCTCAGATGAGAAAATGGCAAGATGGATTGTTTTCTCACGAAAGATGACTTCAAGCCATTTTGCTCCTGATCCCTGCTTCCCTTTTGCAGTCTTGGCAGAAACTCGTCAAACAGACAACAGTTTTAAGCATCAGAGCAGGTCAAATAGCAGCAGCAACAGAAACGTTTAAGGATGTATTTTCCTATGGAACAAGGCAAATGTGCCGATCGGCACTGGTTTCTTAGATCACCACTTATGCTTACTGCAATTTAGTGTTCAGATGGTGGTGGCGGTGGTGGTGGGGTTATCTGAAGTGTGATTCTACGAAGGTCACAGGCAGAGTCACATAACAGTTTTCTAGGGGAATCTTTGGACCTCTCAGGCTCAGGGCAAATGTACTGTTCTTGGAATAAGCTTCAGAATCAAGGATTAACGTTGTCAGTGAGAGAAAGATGAGATTTTAACGTACAGACTTGGAACCCAGAGGCTGGAGTCTGGGTCATGCATACAAGGGACAGCTGGAAATTTTGGATTAAGGTCAAAAAGGAGAACAAATTTTATTGAAGGTAGAATCTACAAAAAAAAAAATGCTGGCTCTGAGCTCCATGGAAGTGGGGCGTAGAAAGTTTATACTCTCTCTAGGCTCCCTGCCTAGAATAACTACCTCCCTTTAAATTAAGTAAACACTCAAAAGACTTATAACTGCCTAGCAACTGGATATGTTAGCAGCTCTCAGTGGAGGACTATTAACACATGTCCAGAGGTGATTGTTCAGCACATTGCGATCTTGGCACTTTAACTGAAAGTGGGACTCTCAGCTCCCCCAGGATGGAAAGATTCAGAGCTAAAAATGTATAGAGCATTTGCATAAACAGATCCTTACTAAGTCCTATACTACCATGTTAATAAATAATAAAAAGGAAAGAAATTTCATCAACAGCTATGGCATGCAATACTTGGTGGATGGTGTATGTGTAATCGCACTCACAAATGTTCTGTGTAATGTGTGTCTTTTTATGTTTGATATTAGACTATGTGTGGTTACAAATCATATTTGTAGCTATGATTGGTAAGATCAGGATCAGCCCCTACCATGAAGGCAGATTTAGGCAACCAAATTAGATGCAGTTGGGCAAGTGAGGACACCTAGTTTCTTCCTCTTGTAGGAGGAAGCCTTGTAAATGTCTACGTGGCCCCGTCTTTTGGGTACAGTATTATTCGTTTCTTCCTCTCAGTAAGCACCTCAAGTACTTCGGGCCGTGTAGCAGAGCATACGTTCATGTGCTGTTACTTTCCTGTACTGTAATCCTCCTCTTGACCTTAGCAGGTTTGGCCCTACTGGCACTGTTAAGAAAAAGAATCTTTGGGATGGTTGAGTCTCGTTTACCGTGGTTCTGGACTGGTACGCCAACGGAACAGATGCAGTCTTCCTCAGCTACTCAGGAATCAAAGTAACGTTCAATCAACACAGATTTTCATCACTCAAATGAGGGTTTATTACTTTGTTGCTAGTTCTACACGTTACAGCAGCTCTATAACATCTATACTCTATCAAGCCATCTAGAACGTGAATGTGACATCAGTCCTTGTTCTCTCAAAAGATCAACCTTCCCACCAAGTGGAACCACACCTCTTTCCCATGAAGTCACCATAACTAACTACACAAAGCATAACAATAATACATTTGGGTATATTATGTCTCAGCAACAGTCCTTGAGACTGCTCTTCCAGGCCTAACGTTTCTGGCCTGACAGGAACCAGTTTTAAACCTTAGTTTAACCATTACACATCTGAACAGTTTTCAGTACAATTTAAAAATATATGTTAACAATCCCCTCCAAAAGGTACAGATGTGCATAACAAAGGTATTTTACATGTTTACATCTGGTGGAGTGTAAGGAACCATACCAAGTGCAAAAGAAAGTTTGTTCATGTTTTCTCCAGAAAGTGCGTTGTCAAAACAGCAGCCAGGTGATCCTTTGTGTCAATGTACTCTAGTTTTTAGGATAAACCATTCTGAACTAACTCTCTTAACATTTTGTACCTACTCCAAGTACTTAGTTCTGCACTTCAAATTCTTTCCTCAGCCTCTGCCATCCCAATACCATGATTGTGATCCTGCAAAAAACCAAAGTAGGCTCAGTGCAATGTTCTCCCAGATCACTCAACAACTGTCTAATCCAACTACCACTCGCAGACAAATCAGCAATGCACAAGTCCCTGCGTCTGAAGTACTAAGTGGCACACAATTCTGTTTTCTACTTCTCCAAACAACTGGCGACCTGCAAACCTTATCACAATTCCTGTTAGTGACTTCTCTTTTCTGCCTCACTTGCAAAAGAACTAGCTGCGTAAAACACTAGAATTATCTCTTCACGTCTTGAAACAGCAAGCTGCTTGTTCTTGCTAAACCTTTCAAATACTCAAAAATGCTTCACAGCCGTCCAATCATCCCCCTTTTGAACTATTGCACTTCTACGGCAATAAACCAAACTGCAAAAGAAATATCAGCGGTATTGTTAGCAAATGAAAAACAAACTACCATTACACTTCTGTACAACTCAGGATTAATCAACAC
>NC_056523.1:285545823-285553911 GCF_019175285.1 Sceloporus undulatus
GATTGCTAAATGTATCAGAAAAAGAGAACATGTTTTTTACATCTAGAACTAAATGCTATTATTAATAGGGTTCTGATATCTGAGGACCTGGACCCTCTTCTCTGGTCCTCAAGGCAAGGTCAGTGGGAATCTCATGGTGACAGCAGTGACTTGGAAAGTATGTGCATGTTTGTGTGTGTGCGAACACCTATGTGGAGTTGTACAAATGTACAACTCTGTATTGTTAGTTCTGCTGGAGACTGCTTTAGAATGACTGCTGTAGACTCCTGGCCCACTCCCCAATCCCTTCTGCACCTGTCGAATATTGCTAGGATCCCTCTCTAAAGACTTGAAACAGCATATTGCTATAACTGCTGGTTACTCAGTGAGAAAGCCCAATGGCAGGCATTTCTTTTCATTCATGCAAAACTTCCCTGAATGGTCCCCTTTTCCACTTCTGTGGTGCTAGCTTTTGCAATGAGATAAATAGATTCTGCTTTAATTCTAATTTTGTGTGATTTGTGGGTGGACTTTAGGTGTTGCTTGGCAGTGATCAATGATGAAGGAATTCCTGGCTTCAACAGAGTAGATTAATCACTAGCAGATTAACTGTTTTCATTTGCCAGCTATTAGTCTATCCTGAATCAGGAAGTCTTCTCCTCCACACACATACAAACAGGGGGAAAATGCTTTTTTGAAGGTAAGACCCCTTTTAATTGATATTGCTTTTTTTTGGGGGGGGGGGGGTCTGTGTGATTGTGCCAGACTAGGCACACACTGGGCAGTACTTAGTTGGCAGTGCTGGATGCTGCATGTGATAAGGTAGTAACATGAATGAAGGCTGTAATTCCTGAAAACAACATGATTTTAGCAGGAGAGGAGGCTGGTGTAGTAAAGGACTAAGCTTTAGGGTTTCAGTCCTGAAATACTCCTGATCTAGCAAACATAATTGTAAGTTCCAACAAGAATATTAAATCAATATTAACTTATAAATCAACACTTACATACGTTTTATTGATTTAATGGCCTATGTGAATTGGGACTAAAATAAGATTCAGACTGTAATAATTAAAATCTGATTCATGAATCATATCTCATAATCAGGTCAGCACCCCCATAGACATAGGGATGAAATAATGAGAAAGAACCTACCTAATGATCTAACCACTGAGTTCAGGAAGTTAGAATCACAGTGATATCCATAAATTTGGCAAGGCAAGAAGAATTGTATAGTGTCTAAAATTCACTAAGTAATAGATAAGAAAGATACAAGCAAAACAAAACAAAACAAAAAGCTTTTGTAAAAAAAACACCTTACAATCAGAACAGGTAAACAGTGGAGTTCCAAGAAAGAAGGAAAACAAAGAATGGAGAGAATGACAGATCTATCATATAATCAAATAGCAGATCAAGAGAGCTGTATTTACTCTCATAGCTTCTAAAGCTATTTCTCTGAAAATAATGAATTTATGCTATTTTATTTGTGTAGAGATATAAACAGATGCAAATTTATTTATCATTAATTTGATCTAAATATATTACATCTCACAACAGAGGGGAAGAATTAGACTACTGTGCATCTGCTCTGTCTGCTATCCAAGTGCTAAGTGCTTAGGGACCACTTCAAGGTCCTTGTTCTGTTTTCCTTGAGATGTTTCTAATCCTGTCATCTAAAACCAAAACAAAAAATGCTAGAGGACCCTATGGAATAGATTTATGTGATGCATAGGAGTCTAGAGAACGAGGAAATATTTGCATGGTGTTTGATATAGAACAGTATGGTTAAATTAGACTTGGAGTAGACAGTCCTGGAAACAGAGGATGCATTCAAACAAAGGACTATCCTCTGACAGTCCTTCAAATAGATGGCTATTTTCTGTAAAGTAAGACCCATTACTACCTCCTAGCATGAAGGGAGAAGTGGGATTATCCCTATTTGATTCCTCTCCAGCCTTCATTCAAAATTCATAATATTTAACTCCTCTGTGTTCCTTTCAGGGAAAAGTTTTTCAGGAAAACGTCAATTAGGGTCATACCTTATTAACTATTTACAGTTGAAAAACTGCTATTGGACTTTCCTCTATTGGGGTATTCAGTTGAGCCCAAACCTCCGCCATAAAGAGCCAAGTACTTTGGCTCTGTTGGAAGGCTATAGTCTTATGGTTTGTCACTGGTCAGCCATTTCATTCAGTAAGATCTTCCCAAGTACAGTCCTCCGCAAAGGGATTTTGAAGGTAACATGGTCCAGGCCATCCCTAAAAGCCCTTCCCAGCACCTGAGGCCCAAACAACAAAGGAAACAAGTTCAAAAAGCCCACCCTTCACTAGGTGGCCTAGGTAAAATCTGCAAGTATGGATTCCTTCCCTCAAGCCCCATCCCCCACACCAGGTGGCACTCTGGTGCAGGATGCCACTGCTACTAGGCAACTAGTACAGAACAGGTGAAGGTATCATAGGCCTGATACAGATAGGCCAAAATAAAGCTGCTTCGAGTCACTTTGGAGGTATGCTGTCTAAATTATACATGCCTCCTAAGAGTCTGGAAGCTGCACCAAAGCCACTCTCCAGTCCTAAGGACTGGAGTGCAGCTTTGGTGCAGCTTCCAGACTCTTAGGAGGCATGCATCTTTGAAACACCATACCTCCAAAGTGACCTGAAGCAGCTTTATTTTGGTCTGTCTGTATAGGGCCATAGACACCTTTTGTTCATTATAACAACCTAGTAAACCAAGGAGATTACTACATGTGAATGGATTTTAAACTATGATCGAACTCAGAAAATAGTAGCTTTGGTGATGCCTATTGCATGACATCATCTCCAGCCTGTAGCTGCTGCATCCCCCAAACACAGTTAGGGCATCCCTTTCCACTGATGGGGAAAACCCATCAGTAAGTTTGCAATTGCACTAGTTCCCAGGTGTGAAACATTGCTTATGGGACAGTTGCGGTGATACTGTCCCCTTTCCCCCACTACCCATTCACTATATATCACTATATCTTTACTCACACAGCAGTGACCATACAGGAAAGTAGATTTCCTTTTTCTGACTAAAATCAGGTAGGCTACTGAGTGTATACCAAAGTGGTGCATAATAATATAACATCAATGTTATTACTGTCTAACTTGAAATAACGAGACCAGACACAAATGTGGGTTGAAATAGGGCCACTTTATTTAAGGAATTAACTATTTATAACTATTTTTGAATACTTGCAAACTAGAGGGGAGCAACCTGATGTGGGAGCAGCTGTGGCAGGTGGTCTATCCCTCATGCCACCTCCTCAGCTTTCCCTGGGCGAAACACCTGAGCTCCGAGGATAACCCAATGACTGGGTTGCTCCTCGGCCAGCTTGCATATGGAACACCAGCCTGAGATTTCCACAGTCAACTCGCCAGACTTGACTGAGGATTATATCCCAGGTCAGCCCCAAGGAAGGTCTCTTTTTCTCTCTCCTTACTCGCAAGACCTAAGAAGAAGTCCAAGAGGCCTAACCTTCACCCCGAGTGGGTGCCATAGGTGTTCACCAGACAATTACATCTCCCCCATAACCGCCAGTGACCGCCTATTTAAGTCCACACCTGAGCCAATTTCCTATGCCAAGAACAACAGTGTGAGGTAGGCGAAAAACCCTTTGAAAAAAGGGAGAAAATTCCTACCTGGCCCATAAAGCGACCACCAAAGCCACACTGATGTCGAGGCGGGAGGGTGGGACAACAATTCTTGGAAGAGGGAGAAGGGAGGGCGGAGCAGGCTTAAATAGCCTTAGCCTTAGCACCGCCCCCTAACTGTCTCCCAGACCTGGGGTGATGCTCCAGGTCCAATCCAATTACTGGTCTCTATTCACAATAGACCAATATAACTCCCATTCCCAGGCATAAACCTGGGGATGTGGATTCTTCTGTATAAAGTTATCGCATCAGTTTATATTATTCTAGCAGAATCTGGGCCATTGGAACATATAAAAGACAAATGTAACATCTGGGGGTGGTTGAACTTTTCATGTTCAATGTGAACATCAAGTTATGTATTCAGCATCATTCATCTCTAAACCTTTCATATCTTCCATTTTGTTTGGAGGAAGCATATGCTGCATATAGAAATATCACTCTTTTTGTGTCAGTGGATACTAAATGTGAAAGTCATTGGCGGTCAAAAACATTAGGGCCCTTCCTGTTGGCTTAACTGTGTTACAGTCTCATAAACAAGAAAGATAGTAGGCTCAGGGTATGTGTGTTTATGGCTGTGAACCTCATTCCCCTCACAAATAAAAATAAAGACATCCCTAGCAAATGGCACTTGAGAATACTGATCAGTAGTGTTCCTTGCCAAATATTCCAGGGGGGTGCTATTCTACACACTCTAGTATGTAATCAGGCAATGTAAACAAAAAGATACTTATCCTCCTAACCCACACTTTCCTTTACATTTTAAAAGATATCGATTTGTCAATGTTCTTGGTAGGGGTTGCCTTGACATTTGAACAAACCTTGAATCCTGAACAAATCAAGCTGCTTCAGCTGATGCTGGAACCGAAGGAGGACTCATCCAAAGTGGACTGAACTGAAGTTCAGCACTCCTGAAATAAATAAAAGTAGATGTGAAGGATAAAAAAGATCCAGACAAGATGCCTCCAAAACCTGATTCATTTCTCCTTAAATTGTCCTTTTCACAAATGGGAATGGGGAAAAGAGGGATTTGTGGGCCAACATGCAGACCTCTGCAAACATTTATAGAGCCCTCTTTTAAAAAAAAAATTGGATCACACGTTTGCACTGAAATTCAGCAGCAGATTACTAATGAACTTTAGGCCCAGGACAGACTGTCCCAAAAGGTGGGCCTGATGATGGCCTATTTCGATCTGTAGTGGCGCCGCAGCTGCCATCCTGGTGCACTCGTGACGTAAACGACGCACAGCTACGTGTATATGCCGTGCGTTGCTTATGTCAAAATGGCGGCACCCATGTACATGGGATGCCACCATTGTCCACCCCATGCCACGCCGTGCTAGGGTTGGGACGTGCGGTTGGTGCGCAGTCCCTAACCTTAGAATTGGTGGCGGCATGGTGCTTTGGGACCGTCTATCCGCACCACATGTTAAAGGAAAAGTAGCTATACATACTATAACCAAAGACAGACTTAGTGGCTGAATCCTGTGTTATCAAGCACGCATATAAGCCCTTCATATATGTGGATGTACTCTCCCCATCACCCGCCATTGTACAATGGATGTATTCAATTCATTGTTTTATGCAGAATTCGACAAGTGTAACCATTTCACATGTGGTGTGCGCATTCTTGGCTTGGTGCACAACTATTGCCCCTGCCTTCAACACCACCACTTGATTTCTGAGATTGCAGACAAACAGCTTCTGTGCATTTCTTATTGCACCCTGAGACACTAAACAAGAACAGTGACAGGTATGCATTTGATTGCACAATGTCATTATTTCAAAAGAAACAAAAAGCTTCATTTATATACCAACTCATACTGAACTAACAGTTTCTAAGTGGTTTACAACTGTAAGCTAATTGCCTCTTCTTTCACATACCACTACACAAAAACTATGTGAGTGTCGATTTGCAACTACACAATTCTGATGTAAGATCTTGGCTAATAATCATAGTCTATTTACTTTATTTCAGCATGAAAAGTTATTACCACTAGCCAGTGTCATTATTCCAATTAAAGTAAATTTAAGTAATTAAGGTTCATTGGAGAGCCAGCAGGTTGTATTGTTTGAGCCTCGGACTAGGTCTCTGGAGATCAGGGTTTGAGTCCCAGCTCAGCCAGTGGGTGACCTTTGGGCAAAGTCACACACTCCAGCCCCAGGAAACCCCTGATAAGGTTGAGCTTAGCATTGCCATAATTTCAGAAATGATTTGAAGGCACACAACCAACAAACTACAACACAATTTTTTATATTGTAAGTATACAATATTAATATATAATTGTCAAATAAGTGGTGGGGTGCTCTTATTACTGAGATCAAGCATGGTTGTGTGGTTTGAGTGCTGGACTTCCATTCAGCATGAAAAACCCATTGGATGACCCTGGACAAATCACATTCATGCAGCTTCAGAGGGGGGCACAAGCAACCCCAACGCGCCCCAACAAATTTTCCCTGGATAATGATTAAACCTTCCCATTTGAAGCCAAGCCCTTCCTTCAGTCCATCTGCCTTGGTCCAGGCCTCGGAGGTTGAGAGGCACTGCTGGACCTCTTACCCTTTCCCGTCACCACCCCCTTCTCCTTCTGTGCTTCATGTCTTTTTAGATTGTAGAACCTGAGGGCAGGGAACCGTCTAACTAAAAAGCATTGCCTGTACAGCGCTGTGGTAAATTTACAGCGCTTCATATAAAGGTATAATATAATATAATAATAATAATAATAATATAATAATTAAAACCCCATGTGGGATTCACCTTAGGGTTGCAATAAATCGAATGACTTAAACACCACACACAACCACAACAACTTATTATTATTATTAACAATGAGTGGGAAAATTTTAAATGATTTAATAATATTTAATGAAGCATTAATTAATTCCCAGATAATGTAAAGCTATTTTTACATATATGTGCTCCTATTAACTTATTTTAACTAAAACAAAAACAACAGAACAAACACAAAAACAAAAGCGAAGTGAACTCCTTGGTCAAGCTGAAAAGTGGCCCCAGCACTCTACAACAATAGTCTATTCATAATAAAAGGTAAATACCAGATGGTGAAAGAGGACAGACATTTGTGAGTCAAAGCTTAAGTTTCTATTGATAGTGAAATTGATTTGTTCCAGTGCTCTCCAGTCCCAGTTTATTTAGGGGGGGGGGGGAGATGTTGAAGTAATATATTGAAGGACTCACTCCAATGTTAATTTGTTGTGGAAAGTTGCCTTCTTAGAATAAATAAAGCTATTAGCCTCAAGGGCTGTTTGATTTCCTCATTTCTTCACTCCCCATTTTTCCATTTTTACTCTCCCCAAACACGGAATGATGGAGGTTTTTGTGGAATCTTTCAGTGTTGGTAATTATAGCATTGGATGGTTTATTTGGAACATGCTTGATTTCCATAGTAATAGGATGTGGCATGGAAATATGTTCAAGACATACTATTTGATTCAGAGCAGCCTCTGAATTGCTCTAACGCTGAATTGGCTTGTTTTGTAAATCCCTAAAATCAGAATTTGTAACAGAATCTTTCCCTACGTGTCCACTCACTTTTAATGTTTTCCCTCCTTTGTTCTAATCTGACATTCAAACTTGTCCCTTCAGCCTAAACAAGAATAAAGAAAATATGTGCAATGCATGAGGCAAAATAAGCCAGCATATTCTTTGCTATATGGCTATAACACTGGATTTACATTTCACCCCTGAAGATGACTTGCAATGGGAAGATGGAGGGGAGGGGAACCAGTGACATGCTTCATCCTAGTTTCCTAACCTAGATGTTGCCACAGAGAATTCCAGTCACAGAGGAGTCATATTTGGGCTTTATTCACCTAATCTTCTTGACACATGGAATGCCTAGTCCCTACATACCTCCATGTCAGAAGTGACAATATCTGAAGAGGAAAGATGTCTGTTCACACAGAGATTCTTCATATCAGCATGGCTCTGGGAAAATCAAAGAACATCTGAATACAGCTAGAGGGAACCCAATGTGTAGACCCTTGCCATACCCACTCCAGATTTTGGTGTTGCCATATCACCAGTTGTGTGAAAACAAGTCTATTATCTTCTTTAAATCTAAAATCCGCAGGGGCAATCAAACCAGATTTATTCAAATCCAATTTCTGAAAGTTCAAGATTTTTCCAGTTCGTACGGGTCACTGCATACAAATGTAGTCCTCCAGAGAAGAATCTTTTCCTCATTTAGTTTCCAGCCCTACAACATACATTTTAAAAGGCTCGTGGGGACAAAACAACACAACAACCAACAACAGTAATATAACCCTTTGAGGGTGATTAAATTAGAAGTGGTAACAGACAAATTAATAGAATAAATTAGGAGGAATCAGGAGTGGGGAAAAGTGCCAAAAACAGGCCACCAAGACAAAACACAAGGGGACAGTGTGAAGAAATTGGTACTTGTTATTACTAATTATTTCC
>NC_056523.1:285553936-285560943 GCF_019175285.1 Sceloporus undulatus
TCGAGAAGGGTGTCCGAGGGGACGGTTGAAACAAAAGCTCCGGTTGGCGGGAGCTCAGAGAACTCTAGGGCATAACCCCTTCAGACGATGTTAAGTGCCCAAGAGTCCGAAGTAATGGCGGCCCAGGTGGTGAAGAAGGGGCTCAGCCTATTGGAGGTGACGAGGTGTGCAGGAACTCATCAGAACCTCTTCTTGCCCCGGCCATCCTTCTTCCTATACCCTTGTTGGTATTTAGGTTGGGAAGGTTGACGCCTGTCCGGTGGGGGAGCAGGCGACTACGAGGATCGGCCCTGGGGGTTACTGTCCTGGTGGTAAGGACGGTCCTGGGGCTGAAAACGGTACTGGCCTCCTGAGTGCCAGGGGTGCTGGCCGGCATACCTCTGGCAAGGAGATTTGGACGGTACGGAGGACATACCGTGCTTCCTAGCTGTGGTCTTCATCCGGTACCTGAAGCTAAGCTTCTCGTCCGTGTCCCTATTGAAGAGGCCCGAGTTGTCAAAGGGCATGTCTTCAATAGCCGCCTTTGCCTGAGGGGTAAGATCTGAAGACCGGAGCCACGCATAGCGACGGAGAGCTATGGAGCCAGAGAGGATTTTGGATGCACAATCCGTGGAGTGCCTGGCAGAGATGATCTGCTGTCCCGCCATCAGGTGGATCTCATTCCGGAGAGCCGCCATCATACGCCTCCTGTCCTCGGGCAAGTCAGCAATGGTGGGATCCATCTTCTCCACCAGGGACTGGACGTAGACCCCCATGCAAGCCGCGTAGTTCGCGATCTTGAGATCTAGAGCAGCCGAAGCGTAGAATCTCTTCGCCAAGGCGTCCAGCTTCTTACTGTCCTTGTCTACGGGCGAGGACGAGGCTTTGGGGGCGAAGGTGGACTGGGCCCCTTCAACAATAGCTGAATTCAGCTTGGGATGGTTCGACAGCCAGGACGGGGCGGATGGAGTGACCCGGTACAGGTTCTCGATCCTGCGCGAAGTGGACGGGATGGTGGCTGGGGCGTCCCAAGAGCGCTTGGCGATCTTCTCCAGGGACAGGAGGTAGGCCAGGGCTGGTGGGGCCGGAGCAGAGCCGTGGATCCTCCTTTCCACCGGGTCGAGAGTATCGTCCTCCGGATGGGCGACTTCCAGGTTGAGGGCGTCAGCCATCCGTATGACCCTGTCGGCAAAGGCCCTGACGTCATCCGTGGGCGCCCTGAGGCACAAACGGGGTATCCTCATCCGAGACGGGAGATGCGGAACGAGGAGAGCCCGAGCCGGACCTCGAGGGGGATGGGCTCCGCTGTCTGAAGAGAGCGTCAGATATCCCGGGGTCGTCCCGGTCGTCCCAGCGGGAGGTGTCATCATCCGGACGACGGCTATGAAGGTGAGCACGGAGGTCCCAGCGAAGGCGGGACGGGTCAACCGGGATGAGGTACTGTCCTGTGCACTGATCGTGGACGAGATCTGGGAATGCCTGGAAGAGGTCCCGATCATGATCTGCAGGGGCGCGCTGGTGTGCAGCCAGAGCTTCGTCGGCTTCGGTACCCAGCGTGGCCCGGTCCCGTGAGGCAGAGAGTGGTTGTCTGGTTGGCGAGGGCGAGGGGGATCTTGACCTCGGCCTCTGAGGGGAGAATGAAGCATAGGAGTCCTGAAGCTCTCCCTCCGATTCAGAGTCCACGTTCACAATCTGTAGGCTATCCGCCGGTACAGACTGGTGAGGAGGACTCTGGGCTCGAGCGGCCAGCTCAGGACAGGCGATGTCGACGGTACTGGCCTCGGCTCAGGCGGAGGCACTGAGACCGTGCTTGGGGGCCCCTTGCGGCGGCTCTTGGCCGGCGGGGAGGTCGAGCGAGCCCGCTTCTTGTCCCGGTCGGAGCGTTTCTCCCCCTTTCTCTTAGGGGCTTTGGGGGCGTCCGCTTCCCCAGAGGTTCTGGAGCCACCAGGCTGGCTGAGAACCCTCTCATAGAGGGCGTCCTTGAGAGTCCGATCCCTATTCTTGAGGGCTTGGGCGGACATGGCCTTGCAGTGGGCACAATTGCCCTGAATGTGAGCCTCTCCCAGGCAGAGGACACATTTGTCGTGGCCATCGGCCTTGGGGATTTTCACCCCGCACTTAGTGCATTGCTTGAAAGAGGCCATGGTAATAGGGTTGTCCGTTACCAGTCCGAAGTCAAGCCGAAATCAGAGAAAGTCGTCAAGCCAAAGGAAAGTCCAAGAGAATGGTCAGTGAAAGTCCGAAGGTCAAAATGCCAGAGATTCAAATATACAGGAGCAAGCAATTGCTAGCGAAGTTCCTCAAGCTGCTTAGCGCGGTGGAATGAAGGAACTGAAGAGGAGCGGGCCACCAGGGGCCTTATATATGGGTGGGCGGAGTTACCACCAAAAAGTTGCAGAAAGATACATTGCTTTCTGCCTAGAGATTTTAGAAGTTTCCGAGGATTGCTGCGCAGGCGCAGAATAAACCCATTTGTGTGATTCGCAGAGACCACGAAGAAGAATATTGTATACAAGTTGCTGCCAATTCTGCCAGCCAAGTGCTGGGAGCTTTCCGTCTTTGAAAAGCAGCCTCCAAAACATGCCTGGGACCCGGGATGTAGCCTGGTTGCACTCACCCAGTGGAATCAGCAGCAACTTGCATGTGATAATATCTGCCTGCATCCTGCACCCTGGCTGCATCCTATTAGGTGCACACATGACATAAGTGACATTCGGCGACGTGCGGAAGCTGCGCATCGCTTACAACAAAATGGCGGCATCCCGTCCATACTCTACTGCTGCACTGTGCTAGGGTTAAGGACCGTGTGATTGGTGCGCGGTCCCTAACCCTAGTATTGCCGCCGACACGCCCCTTTCGTCCCATCTGTTCCAGGCCATGGTGCCCTAACAAGAAAGGCAAGCAGTGTTAAACTTGCCAATTTATTTTTCACCCAACACATCAACAATCCCACTTAGCCTTTTAGAGAATGATATAAGGTAATGGAAATATTAGGTATAGTTCATATGAGTGACACAGGATTAAGGCTTTGTAAAAGCATGTGTTCTCTCTAACAAATTATTTCCATGCCTAAAGGTGTGTGAAAATATAGAATCATCTCTAATACGGATATTATCTATGATCTAAGGGTAATTTAAGGCTTTTATTGTTCTTGCTCCTGCATGGGATTTGGGTGGGGGGGGACAAGGTAATCCAGATGGCTTTTTCTTTCATTTGTAATGTTCCTGTGTTTTCACATCATATTTCTAACATACAATCCATTAAGGAGGAAAACAACATATTTTATTGGTAGTTCTAAGAACCATCCTTTTGCCTATCCCCACCACCTCCCCACCAAGGCAACAGATCCTGTCTTACCTTAGAAGGGAAGATCACTCTGGTTAGTACTTGGATTTATTTATTTATTTATTTATTTTTCCCACATTTCACCCAAGTTGGCACCTAAGGTGGCTCACAATGTGTGTGTGTGTGTGTGTGAGACTGTCAGTTAATACTATGTGAAGTAGGCTACATTTCAGAGGAAGGAACTGGCAAAACAACCTCTGAGGGCTTCTTGACTAAAAAAATACCTGGTAAAATTCACGGGGTGGCCATAAATCAACAGGTGACTTGCAGGCAAAATCTAACACTACTTTAAAACTCTTGCAGGTAAATGTCATGTCTGAACAAAGTACAGGTAGAGCAGGGAAAGATAAGTGTTTTGGGCTACAGTTTCCAGGATCGCCTAGGGGAATTCTGGGAACTGTAGTCCAAAACCCCTAACTTTTCCAGGTTCTGAATGAAACTACTTCAAAAATCCTTTCTAGAAGGAGATTTCTACCAAGCAGTGCCAGTAGGGCCAAATCTTGCAAGGTCAAGAGGATACAGTAAAGGAAAGTAACAGCACATGAACGTATGCTCTTGCTACACAGGCCCAGAAGTACTTGAGGTGCTTACTGAGAGGAAGAAAAGAATAATACTGTACCCAAGACAGGTGCCAAGTAGCATTTACAAGGCTATCCTCCTACAAAGAGGAAGAACTAAGGTTGTCATCACTGCCAACTGCATCTAATGTGGTTGCCTAAATCTGCCTCATGGTAGGGCTGCTCCTGAATCTTACCAAATCATAGCTACAAATATGATTTGTAACCACACATAGTCTAATATTCAAACCATAAAAGACAACATTACACAGAACATTTTGTGAGATACACATACACACATACACAAGTATGTGCAGCCATATGCTTGTTGATGAAATTCTTTTCCTTTTTATTTATTTATTAACATGGTAGTATAGACTAGTAAGGATATGTTTATGCAAATGCTCTATACATTTTTAGCTATGAATTCTTTCCCATCATGGGGGAAGCTTGAGAGTCCCACTTTTCAGTTAAAGTGCATAGATAGAAC
Source organism: Sceloporus undulatus (assembly GCF_019175285.1). Lineage (NCBI taxonomy): Eukaryota > Metazoa > Chordata > Lepidosauria > Squamata > Phrynosomatidae > Sceloporus > Sceloporus undulatus. Next base: position 285,558,308 of record NC_056523.1, read on the forward strand.
ATAGTGCTGAACAATCACCTCTGGAACATGTGGTAATAGTCCTCCACTGAGAGCGCTAACATATCCAGTTGCTAGGCAGTTATAATGGCTGTTGAGCTGTTTAATTAATTTAAAGGGAGGTAGTTATATAGGCAGGGAGCCTAGAGAGAAGCTATAAATTCTACGCCCCACTTCCTGGAGCTCAGAGCCAGAATTTTTTTTTGTAAGATTCTACCTTCAATAAAATTTGTTCTCCTTTTTGACCTTAATCAAAATTCCAGCTTTCCCTTATATGCAGGACCCAGACTCCAGCCCTCTGGGTTCAAAGTCTGTACTGTAAAATCTCATCTTTCTATCAATGACAAAGTTATCCTTTGATTCTGAAGCTGTCCTAAGAATAGTACATTTGCCCTGAGCCTGAGAGGATACAAAGATTCCCCTAGAAACTGTTATGTGACTTCTGCTGTGACCTTAGTAGAATCACACTTCAGATTCAACCCACCACCACCGCCACCACCATCTGAAACACTAAATTGCAGTAAGCATAGTGGTGATCTAAGAAATCCAGTGCCATCGGCACATGCCTTGTATCCATAGGAAAATACATCCTTAACGTTTCTGTTGCTGCTGCTATTTGAAATGCTCTGATGCTCTAAACTGTTGTCTGTTTGAAGAGTTTCTGCCAATGACTGCAAAAGGAAGAAGGGATAAGGAGACAAATGGTCCTTGAAGTCATCTTTAGTGAGAACAATCCCATCTTGCCATTTTTCCTTCATCTGAGGGGCTGTCAGAGAACAGTCATTTATGTCACTCTGGGCAAATCTTATGCTCTAAATATCAGGGGAAGGCAATGGCTAACTTCTTCTGAACAAATCTTGCCAAGAAAATCCCATAGAATCATAGAACTGGAAGAGACCACAAGGGCAATCTTGTCCAACTCCCTGCCATGCAAGAACTCACAATCAAAATACCCCTGACACATGGCTATCCAGCCTCTATTTAAACCCCTTGTGGCCTCATGGTTGCCATAAGTCAGAAATGACTAGAAGGCACACAAAAACAAGAGTATTTGAGGCTGCCCAGCTAAAATTTGGTTTCAGATAAAGAACCACCTTTAGTCAGGAAGGTGGGGTTATTGAAATTGCTTATCAAGAGATATCACATGGGCAGCAGATTAAGCAGGCAGGCACACACCTGGCTGCAGTCTTTTTCTGCTGAGGCAAGGCACATTACAGTATTTTTTTTAATGTATAGATTGCAGTGTTTGATGAACAACAATCAGTGCAATGATTGTCACTGGAATCTCACAAGTGAGTGATGAAGGTCATCCTTTCTGATTTGTCTCTGATATCTAACACATCTGACATGTGTTTTCACATGACTAGACTCACTAAACTGATATATTTTGCTGCCTGAAGTGGTGCAGAAAAGATACACACTTATGCTTACACAACATTCAGAGTGCATAGTACGCAAACCTAGCTTTGTTATTTTGGTATACAAGCCAGAAAATTCCATAAGTACTAGGAGTAAACATATACATACCATATACAAAAAGTAACCACAGTTACCAGTCATCACATTATTTTGCAAAGGGAACATTGTTATACCTTCCTTACCCCAAAGCATAATACGTTACAGGTGATGTCATTACCTGTAATGCATTACTTCCAGCCTCTACCTTATGCACCAGCTGTTTACCTTAAGGCACGTGCCTTCTTCGCAAGCATTTCATCAAGTGTGAAGTAGCACTTAAGACCACTTTGTTAAGGTATAGATTGCTAAAGCAGATATACAGGAATATTCAGGTCTACCTTGCTGAAACATGCTTGAGGCTTTGACAATGAAAGTAATAAATTGAATCCTAACAAAAACCTTTCTGTTCTACCAGATGGCTTGTGGTCTGACTTAGTACAGTAAAGAGAGGGGGATATAAACCAGGCGTGGTGAGGGATCAGTTACTTTTCAAACTCTGACTGTAAATCATGCAAAACTAGGCAAATGAACATTCCATCTGCAGCAATTGTATTTAGGAGAGTACATACAGAATGTAGTAGCACGAAATGCCTACATGCATGAAACACCCACATGAATGCATGCTTATATTGCTTGTTCGAACTGACTGCTTTAAAAAAAATAATTAAACAGAATTTATTGCCAAGTCTTCTAGGCATCTCTTGAAGCTGCATGTAGGATATCTGAGCCCAAATTATACATATACAGAGATGTAGAAGTTCCAGAAATTTTGATGCCATGGGGGGGGGGAGGACAGGAGGGGGGTGGAATAATGGATATTATGGGAAACATTGAAAAACTCAGTATTTGTAGACTGAAAGTCAGTGTGCTACTTTCAGAATATTATGTATACATTTATTTGCCAAAAATGATCATGCTTAATATATTAAAAATATATTTTATTCAGAATATAGTTACAGATTCAGCTTTTTTATACACACACTGCTACAAATTGGGCTACTGGGCACTGAACATATGGAACACCAGAACTATAAGGAACCTCTTTGATTTTGCCAATTTGAGAAGCAATACACACACACACACACACACATACACACACACACCAAGGACGTAGCCAGGATTTGGGGAAGGGGGGGTCAAGACTAAGTGCCACCATTTTGTGAGGTTAAGAGCCCCCCCCC
>NC_056523.1:285561043-285565987 GCF_019175285.1 Sceloporus undulatus
AGAGGGGAGAAGAGGATAGTATTAAGGCACATGGGGGAAAGCTTGACGGAAAAGAAAGGTCTTCAGATTTTTCCTGAACAGATCTAAAGAGGTGACAGAGTGGACTTCCGGGATCGGCTACGGAGGCGCGAGGAGCGTTCTGGCGGGGCTCCGCCAAAACTGCTCTTTACTCGAGGTTTTTTTTCGTTCCGCAAAAGAGCAAAGTGAACGAAGACAAGCCCCCCTGGCACGGGGGACTCAAGGGCACCTCACAGGGGCTCAGACCTGCTTTGGACACCCCACTTTCACCAGACTCCGGAGGGACGACGGGGGAAGCGGGGGCGCGGAAAGCGGAGGGAGCCGCGAGAGCCAAGCCTCGGGTAAACTGCTCTTTGGAGCATTAGCGCCTTTGCTGATTTTTTAATTCTCAAGCCATCTGGCTGAAGTTTTAAAAGTCTGAGTAATATAGAATCGGATTGGGAGCCTTGAAAGACTTTGGAATGATCTTCAGTTATACTCTCCCCATTTTGGTTATAAAATATTTAAGAAAAGAAAAAAAAAGGGAATATGAAAGCTCCTAAACGTAAGATCTACAGCTGAACAGAGGAAGCTGTTAAGGCAGTCAATTAACACTGCTACACTGCTCTACATTACTTTACATAGTAGCAATTGCTCTTCATCTATTTGCAACTTACGTCAAACATGAGAAGATAACCTTCTGAAACTGTAACTACCTTTCAACTGGGGCATTTAGGAAATATGCAAGAAAGCCCATGGACTAAGATTATTAACCAGTTTCTCAGGTTGCTGTTTGTTTCATTGGCACTTCTTGAAGGACAGAAGTAAAGTGTAAACTTTTGAACCAGCAGCACTTACCCAAGGAAGATTTAATAAATACTAAAATCTAAGGGATTACACTTAAAGAAGAAATAAAACCGTTGGAACATCTGGAACATAGCTGGAAAATAAATTAAACATACTATATCAGATTCTTGTTACCATTTTCATATTAAATAGAGACTAATTTTCTTATTATTAACCCAACAATCCTACTTTGTGGTAACCAATAGTGGAGAACATATTATTAACTATTTAAAGGAATTTATAGAAAAGGCACAAAGGAGTCTGAACCAGAATTGAAACCTAAACCCTCCCACTTCAAGAAAGCTTAAAAACAAAATCAAACTCCTCTCTTCTTAAATTTTTTTTTCTCTTTTCTTTCAATTTTAATTAATTTTTGAAATTAAAAAGGAAACCTCAAAACCTTTGAAACTAAACATTCTTTCATTCTAAAGAGATTCTAGCGTTTGGTTGTTCTAATAGAACTATATAACAACTGGGAAGACCGGTATGCAATGTATATATGTAACAACCATATTGGAAAGACTTTACTGATTTATTAGCTCAATAGCACAAAGGAGAGGATCCAAAAATCATTTTTCACTCCCTTATTTTTTCTCCCCCTTTGATATTATTGATTTAAAATATTAAAAATATAGGGAGAGAATTGGACTTCCCCAACTGCAGTTTCTTTTTTTCTTTTTTCTTTTTTTTTTTTTGGAGATAAACACTTGTGAGTCGGCTAACAGAAAGGAGGCAATATATTACAAACAACAAACAGCTATATTAAATTATATTAAAATGTCTTCAATAAATACTAGGAAAACCACAGCAGCCCAAGCTTCGCAACAAAATCAAAGGAGAAACTCAACAGACCAAACCCCACTTATGGAAGAAATTAAGAGATGGAAAGTGGAAATGGAAATAAACAACAAAGAGATGGAAAAAAATTTAAAACAGGAAATGAAGAGTATGAGAAAGGAGATAAGACAAGATATAAATTCGGATTTGAAAACAGAATTGAAGGGAATTAAACAATCTCTTGAAGAAATTGTAAAAGAAATTGGCCAAGTTATAGCAAGATTAGATGATTTGGAAGAAAGGACGCAAGCCTTGGAGGAATCAACAGAGAATATAAAAAAGCAACAGGAAATAGATTTGGATAGGAAAGCATTGGAACAATTAAAAGAAAGGGAAAATTGTCTTAAGATCAGAGGCTTAAAAGAACAAAAAGATGAGAATTTATACGAGTATCTGGTCCCAGCAATGGCAGAATTTGCAGAAATCCCTGTGGAAGAATTTGCCAAAGAAATCAAGAACACCTTCAGAATAAACTCTCAAGTTGCCAAAGAAAAAAGTCTTCCAAGGGACGTTATAGTTTATTTTGTACGGAAGAAAATTCGAGACGAGATTTTATTTAACAGCTATCAGAATACTTTAACTGTGGAAGGGAAAGAGCTTAAAATTTTCAAGGACATACCAAAGAGGATTTTGAAAAAGAGAGAGGAGTATAAATTCATTACAGCAAAACTAAATAGAAATCAAATTCTCTATAAATGGGAAAAACTAGAAGGGATCTCTGTAAAATGGAACCAGAAATGGTATAAGCTGAACACAATTACTAAAGCGAAGGATTTTTGGAAAAAAAAACGGAGAGGACATAGAAAACCGAGAAAAGAAAAAAGAACAGCAGCAAAACAGGGACACTCAGGCAAGAAAGGATAAGGATCAACAATCTAAGGAAGGCCAAGATCTGCCAGACGATTACACGGAAAATAAAGAAGAAGAAGAAGAAGAAGGAATATTAACAGAAGAAGAAGACTTATTGGACTTAGAAGGGAAGCCAAATTAAAGGTAAGATAAGAGAAAGGGGGGATATTGCAAAAACTAAGAGTTTAAAGTGGAATATGAGTAATATCCATGAAAATAACATGCACCTTAACATCTTTTCCTGGAATGTGAAAGGTTTAAACTCTCCCCAGAAGAGGAAAAAGATTTACCACTACCTGGCAAAATTTAAAAATGACATTATATGTTTGCAAGAAACCCACATTAGACAGAAAGACACAAGATTACTTAAAAACAAAAAATTTGGAAAAGAATTTATATCGGCCTCTGTAAAAAAGAAAAAGGGAGTAGTGATTTATATCAAGGACACATTACCGGCTAGAGAAATATTTAATGATGAGAATGGCTACTTTTTGGGAGTTGAAGTAGAAATCCAGAATCAGAAAACTCTTCTAGTAGGAGTGTATGCTCCACAAAAGGATAGAGCAATTTTTTTCCAAAAGTTAATGAACATATTACAGGAATTTGATTATAAATCAACAATAATGATGGGTGACTGGAATGGGGTTATAAACCCAGAAGTAGACAGAAAAGCTGTTTTAAAAAGAAAGAAAAACCAGGGTAAATTACCACAATCCTTCTTCAATTTAATGGAAAATCTAGATCTAACAGATGTATGGAGATTTCTATACAATAATGCGAAAGATTATACCTTCTTTTCAGAAGTTCATAAATCATTCTCGAGAATAGACTTTTTCTTAGCTGCAAAGAGCATGTGTAAGGATATTATTAAAATGGACATCCTTCCTAGGTCACTATCTGACCATAATCCGATCTCTTTGAAACTAAAGGTAAGAGGAAAATTAGACTGGAATTGGCGTTTGGATGATAAGCTTTTGTGTAACCCTAAAATATTGGAAAAAGCCAAACAGAGACTTAAACTTTTCTTTGAAGAAAATCTAAATAAAGGCACTGACAATGTAATGGTTTGGGAAGCTTCCAAACCAGTTATGAGGGGCTTCTTTATCCAACAGAGCTGTGAGTTAAAAAAGAAGCGGAAAGAAAAAATAAATAAAATAACAGATGAGATAAAAGAAAAAGAGACTAAACTGCAAAAAGATACATCTAACGTTAAACTCCAGAAAGAAATTCAAGCCTTACAAAGACAATTATCCAATATGTTAAATGAAGAAATAGAAAAAAAGTTGAGGTATATCAAGGCACGTTCATTTCAATATGCTAATAAGATCGGTAAATGGTTGGCATATAAACTGAGAGAAAAAAGAGAAAGAAGATTGATAACTAAAATCCAAGATGGGGGAAAGATTCTCACTGAACAGGATAAAATTACAAGGGCCTTCCAAGGATTTTACCAGAAATTATATAAAAGAGAGGATATCCAAATGGATGAAATACAAAAATATATTGAGTTATCTAACATAACAAAAATAAATCAAGCACAAAGGGAGATTTTGAACCAGCCAATCTCTACTGCAGAAATCAGGAAAGCTATCCAGAAAAGCAAACTAGATAAGGCACCAGGCCCAGACGGATTTACGGCAATATATTATAAAAAACTGCAAGATGAGTTAATATCACCTTTGAAAGATGTAATGAACTCCGTGAAAGAAGGGAAATTTCCCCCAACCTGGAGAGAAGCAATAATAACACTACTACCTAAAGAGGAGAGGGATACAGAACAGATGAAAAACTATCGACCGATATCCCTACTTAATAATGATTATAAGTTATTTGCTGGCATCCTAGCAGATAGATTAAAAAATATATTGACAACCATAGTTCATCAAGATCAAAGAGGGTTTATTCCTAAAAGACAGTTAAAGGACAATATTAGACACATCCTGAATTTAATGGACTATCATCAATTTCATAATGAAAAGAAACTGGCTCTATTCTTTTTTGATATAGAAAAAGCCTTTGACACCGTAAATTGGAATTTAATGTTTAAGATCTTAGAGAAAATGGAGATGGGGGAGAAATTTATAGAGTGGGTGGAAACAATCTATACAAAGCAAAGGGCTCAAATTCTTATCAATTATTCGAAATCAAAAAAGATTGAAATATGCAAAGGGGTCAGACAGGGATGTCCATTGTCACCCCTACTTTTTATACTCACATTTGAGGGCTTATTGCAGAATTTAAGATTAAATACAAAAATTCAAGGTATAAAAATCAAAGGTACCGAATATAAAACCAAAGCCTTTGCAGATGATTTAATGGTATCTATATCTAGACCTATTCAGGATAGTCCAGAATTAATGCATAATATGGAACAATTTGGAAAAATATCAGGATTAAAAATAAATAAAGAAAAAA
>NC_056523.1:285566087-285578434 GCF_019175285.1 Sceloporus undulatus
AAAAAACCAAGGATAAAAATAAAATATCTGCAAGATTGTAAAACAAGAGGAGGAATGGCCCTGCCGGATCTAAAACTATATTATGAGGCTTCTTGCCTAGTTTGGTTGAAAGATTGGATTTCTTTCTTAGATAAAGAATTATTGAAACTAGAAGGAGCGGATTTGAGATTTGGCTGGCATGCATATTTATTTTACGATAAACAAAAAGCCAATCAAGATTTTAATAACTATTTTGTAAGACACGCATTAATAAGAATATGGAAAAAATATAAAAAAAGAATCTGTCCAAAAATCCCTTTATGGGCTTCTCCACATGAGGCATTGTATAATACTAACTTAGGAGAGGGGGAGAGATGGATAAAATATGAAGACATTTTACATTGTAATGGAACAACTCATACATTAAAGACTTTGGAAGAAATCAAAGATCAAGGTATAAACTGTGGATGGTTCTTATATAGACAATTGAAAGAGAGATATTGTGTAGACAAAAAACAAACAGAAATAGGAAAGAATGATACCCAGATAGAAAAAGAAATTTTGTCAAATAAAGAGCGACCAATATCTAGAATTTATAAATCTCTGCTAGAAATAACAATGGAGGAAGAGATTGTGAAGGAGAATATGGTAAAGTGGTCACAAAATTTTGGGTATTGTATAGATTTAGATCAATGGGACATGTTGTGGATGAAGAGAATGAAATATACAAAATGTCAAAGTTTAAAGGAGAGTTACTATAAGATCATCTACCGATGGTACCTAACCCCATATAAATTATGTAAAATGTACAAGAATTATGATTCCAATTGTTGGAAATGTAAAAAACACAAAGGTACGCTTTATCACATGTGGTGGACATGTGATAAAGCAGCGAAGTTCTGGAAACAAATTCATTGTGAAATTAAGAAAATAATTGGGGGAAATGTAGAATTCAAACCAGAAGTCTTTTTGTTAAATATGTTAAATGTAAATATGGAAAACAAATGTGGCAAACTTATGTTTTATATGTTATCAGCCGCCAGAACAACATATGCACAACTATGGAAGAAAGAAGAAATCCCAAGTATGGAAACTTGGGTTAATAAACTGCTGGACCTGCTTGAAATGGACAAAATGTCAAGAAATCTGGATTATGAAATGACAGACAGCTACCGGAAAGATTGGAATACATTTATTGAATATTATCGACGAAACTGGGCAAACAGAACCATGTTTAATATAGATGTGGAGCACTAATGGATTAAGATATTATGTAATAGATTACGAAGATGTTCCTGTAGGTTTTCTTAAATTGTGAAGGGAAAAGTGTATAAGGATGAAATTTAAGCAGCAGGAGAGAGAAAATAAGATATAAATACGTAATATAAGATCGCAAATATAGATAAAGCAAAAGTAAGCATTTCAAGGTTAACAATAGGAAGTGATAGAAGACTGCAGATAGGTATTTATCTACTATTATATGAACGAGTAAGATTGTGATTGTTTCATATGGTGTTTCTTGTTTTTTAAAAGCATTAATAAAAATTTGATAAAAAAAATAAAATAAAGAGGTGACAGAGTGGAGCTTGTCGGGCAAGGAGTTCCAAATCTGCGGGGCCGAGATGGAAAATGCCCTCTCTGAAGATGAAGTATATCTAGACTTCGGAACTCTTAACAGATGTTTTCCGCCCGATCTGAGAGTGCAGGACGGACTGTATAGGGAGAGGCGGTCCTCCAAGTACCCTGGGACCAAGCCATTTAGGGCTTTATAGGTAATTACCAAAACCTTGTATTGCGCCCGGAAGCGAATGGGCAGCCAATGTAGATCTTGCAATAAAGGTGTTATATGGCTAGTCCTGGAACATCCAGTGACCAGCCTTGCTGCCATATTCTGGACCAATTGTAGCTTCCGGGTTTGGTACAAGGGTTGCCCTATGTAGAGCGCATTACAGAAATCCAGCCGAGAGGTTACCAGAGCATGTCCCACCATTTCCAGGTCCCCCTGGTCCAGGTAGGGTCGCAGCTGGCGTATCAGCTGAAGCTGATAACAGGTGCTCCTGACCGTCGCATCCACCTGAGATGTAATGTGGAGCGACGAGTCCAGAAGCACCCCAGACTGCGAACTGAGTTCTTCAAGGGGAGCATGACCCCGTTCAGGACAGGTGGACAAATATCCTTCCCTGGGCCCAGGGAACCTATCATGAGTACTTCCGTTTTCTCTGGATTCAGGCTGAGTCTGTTTTCCCTCATCCAGCCCATTACCGACTCCAAGCAGGCATTTAGAGGAGAGATGCCATCCTTAGTCACTGCATCAGTCGGAGACACAGAGAAACATATTTGGGTGTTATCAGCATACTGATAACACCGCTCCCCGTATCTCCGGATGATCTCTCCCAGCGGCTTCATGTAAATGTTGAATAGCAAGGGGGACAAAATCGCTCCCTGAGGGACACCAGATGTAAGGGCCCTCTTATCGGAATGACAGTCCCCCAGCAGCACCATCTGGAATCTACCCGAGAGGTAAGAACGGAACCACTGGAGCGCAGTGCCCCTGATACCTAACTACCTCAGGCGTTCCAGAAGGATACCATGGTCGATGGTATCGAAGGCCACTGAGATGTCCAAGAGCACCAACAGGGACACGCTACCCCTGTCCATGCCCAGACGGAGATCATCAACTAAGGCGACCATGGCAGTCTCAACTCCATAGCCCGCCCGAAAGCTGGTTTGAAATGGGTCTAGCAAGCAAACAAATGACATCTGTTTGCTTGCTGGACCACTGGATTGTGCTGAATTGGACCCGATCCAGCTGTTCAGAGAGCCAAAAGAACTGCAGGCACTCCATAGTTTCCTGGAAATTGATGTTTTGTTGCAGATGTTGCTGTATGCCATCTGGGCAGATCACATCAGGACCAAGCTGAATCTGGTGGGTATAATTCATATACACAAGCCCTCAGGAGAGAGCAGAAAGTCTGAGGGGAGAGTGTTCCACAGCACTGTCTGCGCTGGAGAAGAAGGAAACCTGGAAAAAGTCCTGGTACACTGTTAGAATCTATGGCAATAGTTTTAAGCAAAGATGGGTGATAGTTTTTCTTTCTATCTATCTATTTTCTTTTTGGAAGATTTAGGAGTCAGAGGTTGTAAACAAATTGTCCTCTAGAGAAAAGGAGAAGGTGAATCACCACTCCATCATTTACTCAGCTCAACTTTCATAGCTTCTTGCTGCCCCCGATACATTACACAAAGAAATACAAAATGTACATAGATGTTTGTGTCGATGAACCTTTTTCTTTTAGTCTATCATTTTAAATCCACCTGTATAATAAAGAGTCCTTCTTGTACTTTACAGACTAGCATATTTATTATGGGATAGCCTTTCATGAAGTAGAGCAGAGTTGTTATTTCTTTGGACTGCAACTCATAGATTACCCTAGATTTCATATCCATGAGCAATTTTGGAAGCTGTTTCCTAAATCACAACTAGAGAGGAGGACACATTCCCAGAATCTAGGGGTAAGTTATTAGGCCTTGGGACCTGGTATAGCCCTTAAAACAACATCCCTAAAAACAAATGTTGAAGTCATGCTTCAACTATGCTATTTATCATTTTATTTATTTGCAATCTTCCTCAAAGTTATTTAATCTGGATAGAAAACAATCCAGGAGATAGAAACACTATTCTCGTATTGCCTGGGTTATTTCAAGTGACCTATGTGTTTCATAAAAGCAGATATTCTCTTCTTGGGCAGAAGAGTTTATACACCAGAGAAACAACCAAAAAGCCTTTTTTATATATATATACATGTTGGATGTTTTAATAAACACAGGCACCTTGAAAAATATGTTTGTCCCTTGGTATCTTTTTACTTCCATGGACTTTGTCTCCTTGCTTCTCTATTATTACATATACAATCATACTTAACCTCTCAAACCACATTTTATTACCACAGACATATTGAATTAAGTATCCTTAACCCAGTGAAATGTTTCCCTTAAAAAGAACAAACTAAAATATTCATTACATTATTATTGTCTTTATGCTATTTTGGTTTCTGGTTGACTATTTTTCTGTTATTTCAATAGCTGAGGATGGTTGTTTTTTCTTTCCTTGTCATTAGTTAAGCATTAGGAAACAGTCGCTGGATAACCTGAAGGTTTCTCCAAGTGTTTGAATAAGATAGGTATCACTGTTAGGAAAATATGTCCCCCTCTCTGTGGAGGGACTGATGTAATTTCTCTATCAGCCAATGGTTTGAAGATCTCACTGCTCTGTAAACATTTGAATGTGTAGAGGTCCTATTCTGAGAGTAGGGCTCAGAACAGGAGCTCTGCAATCAATCTGAAAGCATTTATATAATTGTTTTGTTAAAATATTTATATCCCAACCTCAGGGCAAGAAACATCAAACTCAGTTTAAACAATTTGAATAATATAAAACATTAAGAAATAATTTACAAACTGAAAGCATATTAAACAGGACAATTGAAATCAATTACAACAGTTTAAAACTTTCTAAAACCATAACACATGTGAAGATTTAGATAAACCCAGGTTCCAGAAGCTTTAATAAAAAGCCATAAGTGACACCAGTGGCCTCTGAAGGGAGAGTATTTGACAATCAAGGCACCATAGCAGGTCCTCTCCTAAAGCCATCTGTAGTGCAATGGCTTGAAGTAACTTGGATGGCCCCTTTTGTACACCTCAGACTTTCAGTAGGTATATTTAGGGAGAGGCACTACTTCAAGTACCAAGCTCCCAAATTATTTAGAACATAGAATGTCATACTGACCCTTGAATTCAGACCAGAAGCACACTGGTACCCAGCAGAGCTCCTTTAAGATCACTGTTTTATGGTCTCTGTGCTGTCAACAACATTCCTGTCAACAATCTAGTTGCATTGCTTTGCAGAAATATGAACAAGTTCATGTGGAAGCAAGAATTCCTTTACCTACCTTGTTCCTAATGCATTCATTGGTTAATAGGATAAATCCAGCACTTTCAATTGTCTCCAGATATGGAATGGCAAACAGTGTAAATGTTCCAGAATTGCTGGTGAGATAAGCATCCTCCATATGGTCCCAGTTAATAGACTTGCTGTAAGTATAGTTTCAAAACATTCTTCAAATGCATCCTGCATACAGCATTATAATAATCTCAGGGGCCATTCAGACTACCTTTTACCCCAGTTCAGAAACTGGATTAAAAGTGGAAAGTGCATATTGGCCCCGATTCTTTAACACCTGAATTTGAGGTTTGCACATCCATTGAGGGCCGGGTCTTTTGAAAGCAGGGCTTTACCTGTATCTTTTGAGAAAAACCAAGTTCTGGAAAATATGAACTTGACCCTGGTCATGTTCAGGTCCAGTTCAGGGGAGGGATTAGGTCAGAAAAAAAAGGGCGGTTCTACATATTCCAGCAAACTTTTTATCAAAACTGACCCTATGCATCTGGGGGGGGGGGGGGAATCAGGTAAACCTTGCATGTGTAAACAAAAATATTCTGAGCCTCCTACAGAGCACTTGAAAATTTCTTCCGAACACATCTACAGATGACTTTCTTTTACCAGTTTCCACTTTTCTCATGATTTCAACTTTGATGGCTACACTTACAGATCCATGCATTAAAAAAAAAACATGCTGGAGGTACTTGGTGAGGCAGGCTTATCTTTTCTTTCTGTTTTGTTGTTCACTAGTGTTCAGTGAGGGATTTTGGAGGCAATTGCTGTATTTGTTATTGTGTGCCTTCAGGACATTTCTGACTTATGGTGGCCCTAAGGCAAACCTATCATGGGGGTTTCTTGACAAGATTTGTTCAGAGGTTTTTTTGCATTTGCTGCATATTATGTTCATGGTAGGCAAACACACATATCTACTTGATCAACAATTATTCATAATGATAAACATATGGATCATGAAAAGGCTTTATGACATCTACATAAAGTTCATGGTTATATGTAGTAAGAAAACAGAGCTGATGAATATATTGTCAGACGTTCATAGAATCTCTTCCAGAGTAGGAAAGTAGATGCCTTTAGAGAATGATGGATGTCTGAAAACACAGGGGCTTCTTCTATTCAGGCTGTAGTACATATATTAGTTAGATGGGGGGGGGGGGATGAGCATGATGTGATTCAATTGCTTAATTTATGCAAATGCTTTATTCAGCCAGCTGGATTGGTTTGTGATGTATTTGGATGCCCACTGGGAGGATAAACAGAGTCAAAAATAAAGAGAACCAAAGGAAAAATGCAAGTGATCTGGATTCACAGTATTCCATTTAGAAAGATTCTACTGTCAGATGAAGATCCAGTTAGAGCAAATTCCAAAGCAAATCAGACCATAGTTTAACAAGACAAAAGTAAATGGTTGGGGCCTCTAAATTTTTCACTCATTTTTCAAGTCAGTAGTAATAATTTTAAATTTAGAAATAATGGTAAGCAGAGCATTTATATAATGTCATTCACAGGCTTTTCATATTTGCTCAGTAAAGTTTAAAAATGATTTGTCAGTAAATTATGATCAGCTGCATTTTGCAGGTAAAGGAACTGAGGAAGAGCAAATAGTGGCTTTAAGTAAAACCACAGTCCTACGATATTTGAGGTAAGATTTGAACTGGAGACTTTTGCAGTTGGTTGATTGTGTCCTTCCGTTTGTGGAAGAAGTTTTGATCCAGCAAATGCCTCTGCTAATGCAAGGGTGGGGATTCATTGATTCAGCTTTCTTCTCACTTGTTCATTATTGTTTTGTGCCATCGGGTTGACTCTGACATATGGCAATCTTATTTTAGGCTTTTCCTTGGCCAGATTTATTTACAAGAGGCTTGGCATCGCTTTCCTCTTAAGCTATAAAAGTACAATTTTCCAAAAGCCACCCAGTATGTTTCTGTGGCTGAATTCAAACCCTGGTCTCTTGGAATTCCAGTCTATCACCCAAACTACAATGATACACTGGATGTCCTTCCTCCCACTGCTTCCTGAAAACCTCTTAGAGGGAGACCTTTTAGAACAGCTGAAGGGAGACTGCAAGGATAAAGGGAAAGTGGCTAAAATAATCCCCACTTTGGAGGTCGGGAAGAGTTACTTTGAGGACTACAGTTCCCAGAATCCCTCAATCAGCATGCTCTGTGGCCATGACAGCTATAATCAAAAAGTGACTTCTCTCCAAGCTCTGACCCTCCTTTTTTTGTTAGTGGTGACCTCCACTTCGATCAAAAGGCTTTTCTTAGTAAAGAAAAACTCATTCTATTCACAGGAGGACACAAATGATACAACCCTAGGCCATTTGGGACTATTTGAGGCTTCATATATAATTAAACAATTAGTCAGTGTTACAATACTTAAACTGAAAGTGACATCTTATCAGTAGTCTTATTGCCCTTGAGCCTCTGCAAGTCCCAAGAAGGGTTGATTTTGTTCTATTTGCCAGCTAGCTGTTGTTATTTTAATTTTATCTGACCTCTCACCCACCCACTCAGCCCCTTTATTCAGCGGCTTTTGTGCCTGATAACTGGAAAAGCAGTAGGGATTTTAAGCAAATAAAATCTTATCCTTTTGAAAGCATTTCAAATGTGATAAATCAAAATGGATTAGAGCCTGTCTTTTAATTTTTATTGTCCTAATAAAGATTGCTTCACTTTCACTGACTTTAGTGAGAAATGGCCTTTTATTGTCCAATATTTGTTTTCCCTCTACAAGTCAATTTGATATGATTTAAAAAAAACCCTTTCTCCCTATAATTACTTAGTGTTTACACTAGTTCACTGAGATGGCCATTGAAATTGTGTCAAGGATATATAGATGCATTATGTCAGCTGTTAGTCTTTTAAGTCATTATTTTTTACACAAGTGAAAAGCTATGGAGAACAAAGGCATCCACTTCTCCTTTCCAGAGAGATAGGGATTCCACAACACTTTCATTTTTGACTGTATATAATCAAAATATAATTCTAGGCCTCTGGCCTTTATTTAGTAGCAAATATATTTAGTAGTTGTCTATGCTTGGCACATTTTAACAGACAGGGTCTTGTTTCTTTTATGAGGCATTATTGCTTCTTTGTAAATCCAGCAAGTACAAGAAATGCATGCATATCTATTAGTGAGTGCACATAATTTCAAAAGGTATCCTAGCAACCTCACATCTGTCTCCCTGACTGACAGTTCATTGTAAAGTGGAAGTATATGTTATATCTCAGACTATAATGTTTTTTCTTATTTATATATATTGCTCACATACACCACACCTGTAAAAGAAGAGATAAGGCTGTTATAACATGATAGCAGTGTTGCTTTTCTGGGTATGTAAGCCATTCCATACATAGAGTTATATCTACCATCTAAAAGCTATATAGAAGAAGAATATCCTGCAAGAAACTGGTGGCAATTGTTTCAACTGATATATAGGCGGTATACAGACTGCCCAAAAAGAGCGGTCTTCTGTCTCCTCCTTTTCTGCCAGTGGGAAAAGAACCCGCAAAAAGCGGGTTCTTTTTTCGTTGTGCTTGCGATGCCCGAGTGCGCAAATGGCGCACTCGTCACGTTGCAAGCACGACCTGATGTGCACATGCTATCCATCTGTCACGTCATAATGGCGACACCCATGTAGATAGGGCACCACCATTTTGATATCGCCCTGACATGCTAGGGTTGCAGTGCGTGCGGTGGGTGGTGCTGCCTTCGGGCAACCCTAGCACAAATCCAGGCCGGTGCAAAGCCGAATCCAGGCCGGTCTGGATAGCGCCATAGTTACTAACAATGTTTCTTCTATATCTAATAAAGTTGTGATAAACCACTTCCTTAAAAATCCTGATGGTTGTATTTCTGCCTTGTTCTTATGCTGACAAGAGTCTCTGATCTAAATATTTGTTGTTATTGTGTGCCTTCAAGTCATTTCATTATTATTATTATTATTATTATTATTATTATTATTATTATTATTATCTTGACATATTTACACATTTCACTCCTATTGGTTTCTGCCCCCAACCCATCAGCACCATGCTCTAGAATTCAAAGACATAGCAGATTAGTCTGGATCAATATGCAAAAGAATCTTGTAGTAGCTCTCAAGCTAACTGGGGGAAAGAAGAAGTCAGTAACATAAGCTTTTGTAGACTTCACTCTACTCCCTCAGATGCATGGAATAAGTGCCTAGGAACAGACCATCATGAACACAAGTTAGCAAGTGCCCAAGGAAGCAGTTGGTTGGTATGTAGAGCTGTCAGGTAGTCAGTTCAGGCTAGGTCAGTCACAGATTATCTGAGCAAGATGAAGGATAAGCACAAGGGTTGTCATAAGCCAGTCCAGAAGTTTAACAGTGGGTCAGAAGTCCAGTAACATGAAATAGCAACAAGTAAACAGATAATCCAAAAGACCTAATCCCATCACTCACATTAATTAGAGGTATTTTCACTTGCTCATCCTCTAATGTGCCATCCTCTGTCAGCAATGCCCTTCAACACTCTGAATTGGGAAAACAGGGCAGACTCTGCCCAAGAGGATAAATTAACATAATCATATATTAGGTTGGGAATGCACAAAAACTAGTTGCAGAACACTTCAATCTTCCTGGACTTCCATCTCAAAGGTGCTACATGGTTTCTTTGCATGCCAGTGCTCTTACTCCATCTAAGTTCAGATGCACAAAGAATTAGAATACTAAATAATTTTAAACAACTTTGAGCAAGGTGCAATAACAATGACTCTAACAGATAGATTCAATAATGAGATAGAAAGATAAGATCAGGGTAAACATTTCTTATTTTATTTAGCTAGCATACCTATCTAGTTGACACTACCTTAAAAATATAAAGAATTGTTACAATCTTATCGTATGCTCACCTGTGCAAAATGCATCTCATTAGAGGATTATCAGCACCTCGTCAAAAAATGAAGTAAACAACCCATTCAGGCAACCATAAAGCACACTGCCTGAGCAGGGGTACAATAAAATGAGAGAAGAACAGATTCTCTTCTTAGTGGGGAAACAGAATGCAGCTGATGCATCAGAATGTAATTGTGAGGATGAGAAAGCCTCAAAAATGTGTAAATGTTTACAGTGGACTCTTGTTATATGCTGGGGTTTGGTTCCAAGATCCCCCGTGTATAACAAAATCCGTGTATGCTCAAGTCCCATTACATATAATGACATAGCAAATGGTGTTCCTTAGAAAAATGGAAAATCAAGGTAATTTATACTTTTTGGAACATTTTCAAACCGTGTATACTTAAATCCGTGTATAAAAAATCCGTGTATAAGAAGGGCCGACTGTATAGGTCTGATGTAAACTAGAAATCATCTGGTTTAATCCCAGTGAAAGGGTTCAGTAAGAGATTTTTACTGTTACAAATTCTGTAACGTTTCTCCAGAACAAACTTTCAAAATAAAGAGCCCTCCAAAAGTCCTTCCCTGAAATATTTATTTGATTCACCTTGTCCTCAAAGGAGCTCAGGGCAACATGTTGTTTATTTGTTTATTATTATTTTTTAAAAGAAGCAAATAAAGAACCTCAACTCTGTCACACTCAGCCACAAAGCTCTCATAGTGCCTAGCAAGATTAAGTTAAAACAACATGTTAAATACAGTAAAACAAACAGAATTGAACTTCAGGGGAAAAGATAGCAAGAAATAAACTTTTAAAAATTTTCCTAAACAGCTCAGTGGCTGGCCAAGTGCAACTGTTGACCAGAACATTTGATAAAGGCGTACCATCAAAATAAATATTATCTGCCCCTTAGAGGACCATAAACTTCATCATGCAGAATAATGCCTATTTTGTCCTAACACTAAGTCTGTGGGAAGATAATTTGCATGACCCAGCAAATGATGTCCCCATCTTCATAAAGGGAAAAAATTGGACCCAATAATTACTGCCCAGTCAGCCTGGCATCATATCAGGAGGACCTAGCTCTAGATCAGATCATGAACAGACAGTTTGTAAGACTTAAAAGTGAATGCCATGATCACTAACAGTCAACATGGATTTCTAAAAAAAACACCCACTAATCTTCTCTCCCCTCCTTCCCTCCCTCGCTCTCTAGTAGATTAGTAGATGAGGGAATGCTGTGGATGTAGCATAACTGATTTCAGTAAGGCCTTCAACAAGGTCCCCCCCCCCCATATTACTGCAGTAAGCTACTAAAATATGGACTAGACATGCTGCTGTTGATTGATTTCTATTGAGTGACCAACTAAACACAATGGCTCCTCTTCATCCTGTAGAGAAGTGACTACTGGGATGTCAACAGGTTCTGCCCTGGGTCACATGCTATTCAACATTTTTATAAATGACTTGGGTGATGGAATAAAGGACATGCTTATCAAATTTGCAGATTCCAAATGGAAGGATGATCAATAGCCCAGAGGACAGAATCAAAATTCAAAGTGATGTTAACAAATTGGAGAGCCTGGCCAGACCTATAAATGAAATGCAGGAGGAAATGTAAGGTACTACACTTAGGCAGAAAAATATATGAAAGGCTGGATATAGGATGGACACCTGGCTTGACAACTACATGTGGAAGGGTTGGGAGTTTAGTGACCACACCCTGAACATGAGTCAGCAGTGTGATGTGCGCGTCTAAAAACCAATGAATTCTAGCCTGCACCAATAGGAATATAGTATCTAAATCAAGGGAATATAGTACCCACTCATTCTGCTGTGTGCTAGTTCTGGGTGCCACAATGGAGGATATTGACAAAGTTATATAAATCATGTACAAAAACAGGTAGGATAAATTTTTGGGGAAAGCATATGTTGCTGTTGTGTCATTTCACCAACCAAACCTACTAGCAAAATAAATCAATGTCCTTAGGGCTGGAGCGTGGCTTTGGTGCACTTCTGGACTCTTAGGACACATGCATCATTCAAATACCCATACCTCCACTGTGACTCGAAGCGCTTTTTTGGCTGTCTGTAACAGGCCATAGAGATTCTATTGGGAGAGACCGCAAGGGCCATCCAGTCCACCCCCTGGCATGCAGGAACTCACAATCAACACCCCCGACAGATGACCATCCAGCCTCTGTTTAATAAGGGGGAGGATCTGGCCCCCAACTGTAGGCCTTGGTGACCTCAAAGTCTATTCCAGCGGGGTGGCAAATCCATTACAGCAATTTTTTGGACAGACCACAGGTTATTAGGAAAGGTAGCTAGTGAGTGGTGGATGGGTTTAAAATCCTCTTACACTATCAGTGCAGAGATGCATTTTAGCCAGGCATTTATTAAAAGAATTTGAGCAACTCTGGAAATTGGGTTCAATTCCCTAATGGCCATGGAAACCCTCTGGATGATCTTGGGAAGTCACACAGCCTCAGCCCCAGAAAACACCATAATAGATTATGGACTTAGGTTCACCCTAAGTCAGAAAAAAT
>NC_056523.1:285578459-285589770 GCF_019175285.1 Sceloporus undulatus
AAAGAATTATTATTATTATTATTATTATTATTATTATTATTATTATTATTATTTAATATAGCGCTGTAGATTTACACTGTGCTGTACATACAAACAATAAAATCGATAAAAATGAAACCTGCCAATGGCGTACATTCTACAAAATACATATAAAACAATAGATAATAATACAAGATAGAATTAGATAAAAATAAGCAGACAAATTAAAAAGATCAAATTGTGATAGGTGTCCTGCTTCTGATTGTCACATCCTTGCTTGGTGGTGAGATGTGGTGGAAATGTCAACCTCGTATGCTACAGTCACCAACTGAACAGACTGCCCTTGGTACAGCTGCTGTCTGGTAAAGTATGTTGGGGAAGGTATTTATAATCATGGCAATATTGCTACAATCATGACTAAGCAGTGTTAGTGAACAGGAGATGGAAAAAAGCAGAATTCGACAGCACCTTCACCCAAAAAGAACAGTGCTTAACCTGGGAAGAATGGAGCAGATGATGCATTAGGAGAATGTAGCACAGAATGAGTAAAGAGGTGGTACAGAAATACCTGGCTACACTAAATGAATTCAAGTCTCCAGGGCCAGATGGACTTCCTCCAGGGGCATTAAAAGAACTGACATAAGTAATCTGAGACCAATATGGGTTTCTCAAAAATATGTCATAGCAGACTAATATCTGTTTTTATAGATTCACAAGCTTGTTAGATGGAAATGCTGTAAGTGTAGTGTACTTGGACTTCTGTAAGGACTTTGACAAGATCCCCCATTATATTCTTGCAAAAAAGTTTGTAAAATATGGGCTAGACAATGCAACTATTAGATGGATTTGAAATTGGTTGACTGGGCAGACCCGAAAGATACTAACCAGTGGTTGTTCATTGTCCTGGAGAATAGTAGGATGCCAGGGTTCTGTCCTAGGCCCATTGCTATTCAACATCTTTATCAATGACTTGGATGACAGAGTAGAGAACATTCTTATCAAATTCACAGATGACACCAAATTAGGAGAGGTAGGTAATACTCCAGAGAGCAAGATCAGAATTCAAAATGACCTTAACAGATTAGAAAGCAGAGCCAATAATAACAAAATGAATTTCAACAGGTAGAAATGTAAGGTACTACACTTAGCCAGCAAAAGTGAAATTCACAGATATAGGATGGGTGACACCTGGCTTGACAGCAAAAAATGCAAAGGGGATCTAAGAATCTAAATAGACCACAAGTTGATCATGAGTCAACAGTGCGATGCAGCAGCTAAAAAAAGTCAACACGATTCTAGGCTGCATCAATAAGAATATAGTGTCTAGCTCAACAGAAGTAATAATACAACTCTATTCTACTTAGGTCAGATCTCCCTTAGAATACTGTGTACACAATATTCCAGTTCTGGGCACCTCAATTCAAGAAGGATGTTGACAACCTGGGATGTGTCCAGAGGGAAGCAACCAAAATTGTGAAAGGTCTGGAAACTGACCTAGAAGAAACACTGTAGGGAGTTTGGTATGTTTAGACTGAAGAAGAGAAGGTTAAGAGGTGACATTATGGCCATGTTTAAGTATTTGAAGGGATCAGTATGTAGAGAGATCTTCATAGAATCATAGAGTTGGAAGAGACCACAAGGGCCATCCAGTCCAACCCCTGCCATGCAGAAATCTAAATCAAAGACTTCCCGACAGATGGTCATCGCCTCTGCTTAAAGACCTCCAATGAAGGGACTCCATACACTCAAAGGAGTGTGTTCCACTGTCAAACAGCCCATCTGTCAGGAAGTTCTTCCTATGTTCAGGTGGAATATCTTTTCCTGTAGCTTGCATTCATTGTTCCGGGTCCTGTTCTCTGGAGCAGCAGAAAACAGCTTGCTCCCTCCTCAATATGACATCCCTTCAAATATTTAAACAGAGCTTATAATCACCTCTTAACCTTCTCTTCTCAGGCTAAACAACCCCAGCTCCCTGAGTCGTTCCTCATAGGGCATCGTTTCCAGACCTTTCACAATCTTAGTCACCCTCCTCCGGACCGCTCCAGTTTCTCAATGTCCCCTTTGAATTGTGGTGCCAGAACTGGACACAGTATTCTAGGTGGGCCCTGACCAGAGCAGAATAGAGTGGCACTATTACTTCTCTTGATCTAGACACTATACTTTTATTGATGCAGCCTAAAATTGCATTGGCCTTTTTAGCTGCTGCATCACACTGTTCATCACTGTTCAACTTGTGGTTCACTTGGACTCCCGATCCCTTTCACGTGTAGTTTCATTCAGCCAGGTGTCCCCCATCCTATATCTGTGAATTTTATTTTTCTGCCGTAAGTGCAGTACCTTACCTTTTCCGGTTGAATTTCATTTTGTTACTTTGGCCCAGCTTTCTAGTCTATTCAGGTCATTTTGAATTTTGATCCTGTCCTCTGGAGTATTAGCTATTCCTCCTAAATTGGTGTCATCTGCAAATTGAAGGTATGCTCCCAATTCTGTCATCCAGGTCATTGATAAAGATGCTGAATAACACTGGCCCCAGGACGGCCCTGTGGGTCCCCCTGACCACTCCTCCAGGATGAAAAGGTGCCCTTGTTGAGCACCTTTTGGGTTTGGCCGGTCAACCAATTAAAATCCATGTAACCGTACTTGTCTAGCCCACATTTTACAAGCTTGTTTGAAGAATGTCATGGGAAACTTTGTCAAAGGCCTTACTGAAATCACAAATATACTATTCCACAGCATTTCTTTCATCTATCACGCTCGTAATTTTATCAAAGAAAGAGATTTGTCTGGCATGACTTGTTCTCTGAAAACCCATGTTGACTTTTGTGCATTATGGCATTGCCTTCTAGATGTTCACAGACCCTCTGTTTAATGATCTGCTCTAGAATCTTTCCTGGTTATAGTGTCAGATATAGTGGATGATAATTGTTGTGATTCTCTTTTTTCCCCTTTTTGAAGATGGGAACAATGTTTGTCCTCCTCCAGTCTGCTGGGATTCTCCTGTTTTCCAGAGTTTTCAATATGATTGCCAATGGCTCCGATATTACATTTGCCAGTTCTTTAGTACCCCTGGATGTAGTTCATCTGGTCCTGGAGACTTAAATTCATTTAGTTAATAGGTATTCCTCTACTATCTCTTTACCTATTCTGTGCTGAATTCCCCTATTCGTCCTTGCTCCATTATCTCACGGTTGAGCACCTTTTTCCTTTTCTGGAAGACTGAGGCAAAGAGTGCTGAGTAATTCTGCCTTTTCTCTGTCTTCTGTTAGCATTTTGCCATCTTCTCCAGCAGTGGCCCTACCATTTCCTTCTTTTTCCTTTTGCTGCGGACATATCAAAAAAGCCTTTTTATTGTTTTAACCTCTCTAGCAAGGCCTGAGTTCATTTTGCGCTTTAGCTTTCTGACTTTATCCCTACATGTGCTTGCTATTTCTTTGAATTCTTCTTTGGTGATTTCCCCCTTTTTCCATTTCTTATACATGTTCATTTCAAACTTAGCCTCAGTTGAATAAGTTCCTTAGTCATCCATCTGGTTTCTTGAGACACCTCCCGTTTTTCTTTCTTACTGAAACTGTTTTTGAAATTGGCCTTCAGTATCTCCCTTTTAGAAAACTCCCATCCGTCCTGAACTTCCTTATCTTTTTAGTATTTCTGACCACGGGATCACCTCAATACTTCTCTAGTTTACTGAAATCCGCTCTCCTAAAGTCTAGAATGCGTGTTTGACTGCCTGGCTTCTCCTTTCCATTGTATAACAAACCTCCGGAGAACGTGGTCACTTCCACCTAATGATCCACCACTTGCACCCCATTAACCAAGTCATCCTTGTTGGTAGATCAGATCAAATAGCTGACCCCCTTGTTGCCTTTCACCTTTTGGCCCATAAATTGTCTTCCAGGCAAGTGAGGAATTTGCTAGACCTGGAGGATTTTGCTGAGTTTGACTTCCAGGCAAATATCAGGGTAGTTGACGTCGCCCATCACTACTACATCTCTCTTTTGTGACTGTGTGGTCATCTGTTCTAGAAAGATATCATCCCAATTCCTCAGTCTGACTTGGAGGTCTGTAGTAGACTCCCCACCATAACATCCTGTTGTTTCCCTCCCCTTTAAATTTTATGCCATGCTCTTCCACCTGGCTTCCATGATTGATGTCCTGTATCTCTTCACTGGTTGTAAATATCTATGACATATAGTGCTATTCCTCCTACCTTCCTGTTTGGCCTGTTCTCTTAAAAAGGTTTATACCCTCTATTTCCACATTTCAATCATGAGACTCATCCCACCAGGTTTCAGTGATGCCTATTATGTCATATTTGCTTTTTGTACTAGGAGTTCAAGTTCATCTGCTTATTTCCCATGCTCTGTGCATTAGTGTAGAGACACTGCAGACCACGGGTCCCATTTACTTGCTGCTTGTGCAAGGTTTTTTGCCTCCCACTGTTGGGTCCTTGCACTTTTTTTCTGTTTCCTCTATGTCAGTTTGACTATTTCTCCAGCCCTTTCACCTTCCTTAATATTGTCTCCCTTCCCCACAGAACTCAGTTAAAGCCCTCCTGATCAGGTTCTTGAGACTGTTGGCAAAAACATTTCTTCCAACTGGCGTGAGATGCAACCCTGTTCAGTTGCAAGAAGTCCCTCCTCATGGAACCGCCAGCCCATGATCGAAGAAGAATCAAATTCGGCGGCACCATCTGCGAAGCCAGTTGTTCACATCTGCTATTTTCCTCTCCCTTCCTGGACCGTGCCCTTCAACTGGCAGAAGAGATGAGATGACAACCTGTGCATCCATTCCTTTCAGCTTCCATGAGCTTGCAACCTCTTTCTTTCAGTTAGTCTCAAAGGTGCTACAGGATCTCTCTACATACCGATTCTACAGACTAGCACTGTGAATTCTACCATATTTGAAGGGATGTCATTGAGGATGGAGCAAGCTTGTTTCCTAGGCTACAGAGCAATGGATTCAAACAATAGGAAAAGAGATTCTACCTAAACATTAGGAAGAATGTCTTAATGGTAAGAGCTGTTCAATAATGGAATACATTGCCTCAGAGTGTGGTAGAGTGTTTTCTTTGGATGTTTGCTACTTCAATATATAATGCTGGCTTGTATTTTTAACCCCACTGAGTAAGATCACATCAAAGAGATATGTTGTTCTTCATATGCTGTAATGTAGCAATAGCAATAGTACTTAAATTTATATACTGCTTCACTCTCTAAGAGGTTTTACAATGTGTTAACCAATTTCCCCCAACAAGCTGGGTACTAATTTTATTGACCTACAAAAGGACTCTTCCTCACATGTACATGTACATGTGAGTATATCAATACTTCAGTCCAGAGTAAGATTTCTTAAATTAAAACACTCTTTTATTAACTGATAGCATATTGATTCTATTGTACTCACTATGTTAAAGCATCTGCTTACCCAGCTGTCTTCCATAGATTATCCCAGGCACTAGGGCAAGTGGTGTAACTCAAAAATATTTCCATGCCTCTGACCATTTGTATATTTATACAACTGAGTGAGGAAGTTTATGGTTATTATCTTTTTCAGGGCTCCACATTATGTGCTATATCAGGTCTGATCTGTGAGCTCCTTGGCATATCAATCATACTTATTCCACAGCAGATCTTTCAGAAAGTCTGCATTTATCTTTAATCACAGGGGGATTCTTTCTATAGTGGGAACATGTTTTATGCTTTCCTCATGAATAATCTGTAATATGTAAATCAGAAAAAGTGAGCAAAGGCACAAATATATCTTCAGAAAAGACAGTAGCTTGGTTTCCTTTCTAGACTAGACAGTAAAAACTGATGATTACATCCAATGGTAGTTCTCCCTCAGAAATACAAAGAGGCCCTTCGCAGGATAAGAAAAAATATTCCAATTTTCCTGTAGTCTACTCCACAGTCAGAATGTTGCTGTGATTTTCCTACTCCACTAATGTAGATTTCCAAGCAGTTTCATATTTTCACATTTCCAGGTTAAATGTGAAAAATATTCGGTGGTAGATTTACATACCAGCAAGTATTAAAAAGCTATTAACTGCAGCAACATGTTATTTGTTCCTGGAATTCTCTTAGTAACATATTCTGGCACATCCACTGATTACACTAACATGAGTTCTACTCTAAGTATTTTGCAAGGAGGTATCCAGTACCTATAAGGTATGCAATGGCTTAGTGGTTACGATGCCAGTTGATGATCAGAAGGTTGGCAGTTCAAGGGCCAGGTGCTGCATGATGAGGAGAGCTCCTGTCACTAGTCCCAGCTTCTACCAACCTAGCAGTTCAAAAGCATACAAATGCAAGTAGATAGATAGGTACTACTTCTCAGTGGAAGGTAATAGGGTTCAGTGCAGTCATGATGGCCACATGACTACCAGAGCATTCCTCAGACAACACTGGCTCTTCAGTTTAGAAATGGAGATGAGCACCTCCCTCTACAATCGGTTATGACTAGACATTCATGTCTACCTTTACTTTTATCCAGTACCTGCTTGCACAACACCAAAAGGATATTTTGAAAAATCACATGAAAACAATTCAAAATACACATGGAGAGATATTATATCTCTAAGGATAAAAGAAGAAATTGTCACTCCATCTAAAATTCAGATTGCTGTGTCTTCACTGCTCATTAAATACATTCAGTGAGCATATCTTCATATCTTCACTGCTCACTGAAAGGCAAGCAGAGACCATACCAGGGAAGCTGGGAGAAAAGCAGACAATTCTAAAACAGAGAGCACAGGGAACAGAGAAGTGTCTATGGAACTATCTAAGATACTTGCCTTCCAGTGAGCAGAGAAGATATTTTTATCTGGCTTAGGTTTCAGTGATTTTTGATAGGAACTGATTACTCTTCTTACTTCTGAGCATCTGCTGCTTTGTTTTTATGCTTTGGGGGACTGCTGTATTAGAAGCATTTTGAATTTTGTGTTGTACATTGCTCAGATACTCATTGAAAGGTGCTGCTTAATATTTCAATAAATAAAACAGTCCAATAAATAAAAATACATGCTCAGGTAGACAGAAGTACACAGCAACATTTAGACATGGTCTGAAGTGACTTTGTTTTCCTTATCTAACAAAGGAAATATTGATTTCTGGTTTTGTGACATACTTATTCTGTAAACTGGTTATCTGGTTTTGAACCAAGCTTACAGATCCATGTCTCCTGCAAACTCAACCCTATTACTGCCATGAACATTTAGGGATTTACCCACGGGCTGACTATTTTGGGAAAAGGTGCTAAGCTTTATAAAGTATGGTAGATCCAGTCCCAAACCTTTTATTATCTTATTGTTCTGTGCTTTCTGATTTATGGCAACCCTTAATCAAACCTATAATAGGGTTTTCTTGCCTTTGCATTCCTCTGAGGCTGAGAGAGAGAGAGCCCAAGGTCACCAAGTAGGGATTTGAACTCTGGTCTCTTAAATCATAATCCAGTGCCCAAGCATCACACTGGCTCTACCCTGCCAAAAATGAGGGAGAGTGGTGAAGTCTCCTTGCTTGGAGGTCTTTAAGCAGAGGCTGGATAGCCATCTGTCAGGGATGCTTTGACTGAGATTTCCAGCGTGGCAGGGGGTTGGACTGGATGGCCCTTGTGATCTCTTACAACTCTATGAGTCTATGAAATTACAGGGAGAAAACTTTGCATGTCATTAGTTGCTACTTGCCAGTTGTAAATATGCTAGTTTGCATGTTGCTAGTTGCTAGTTTAGATGTAGCCTGTTGTTACAAATCCCATTTTCAGATTGTTCCAACCCTTGGGCTCCTGTCACTATCCTTGCATATTAAACATTAATTGATTTGATACTTGGCCCCCAAGATGATCACTATACTGGACCAGTAGATGTGTTATGTGTTGGGTTCAGTTTGATAATGTGTGGCAGCTTCTCCTCATTACTTCTTAAATGAAAAATTCAGACAGATATGTAGAATATGTCTCCGCATACATAGTACAACACTTGACACCCCATCTCTATTTCTGACTGTCCTATAGCTAACTCTCTCTCAAGATTTAATTCATTCCTTTTTGTGCCCAGACTAGGGATGCCATATCCCGCCTGTAGGTGGGACAATCCCGATTTGGGCGGTGCCGTCCCGGTCCCGGTCTGGTTTGGCGCCCAGACCGGGACGGCACCACCCGCGGCCACCTCCGTGTGCCGCAGGGTCCTCCAAGGCCTCGTTGAGGCCTAGGAGCGCTCTCCGCGGTCGGAGCTCTGGCCGCAGAGACGCTCCCTCCCAGGCCACAGTGAGGCCTTGGAGGCAGCTCCGCAATCGCAGGGTCCTCCAAGGCCTCCGCGAGGCCGGGGAGGAGGAAGAGGCTGCTGGAACCGCGGCAATCGCCGCGATTCCAAGTGGCCCTTGTTCCTCCTCCCGGCTTGGGAGCTGGCCTAGGCATCCTCTCAAGCTGGGAGGAGGAGGAGGCTGCTGGAACCGCGGCGATCGCCACGATTCCAAGCGGCCCTCCTCCCGGCTTGGGAGCCGGCCTAGGTGTCCTCCCAAGCCGGGAGGAGGAGGAGGAGGACAGGGTTTGAA
Source organism: Sceloporus undulatus (assembly GCF_019175285.1). Taxonomy (NCBI): domain Eukaryota; kingdom Metazoa; phylum Chordata; class Lepidosauria; order Squamata; family Phrynosomatidae; genus Sceloporus; species Sceloporus undulatus. The sequence goes on from NC_056523.1 coordinate 285,586,985, forward strand.
AATGTAGGACTTTTTTAAAATTTCCTAGCCAGGAAATTTAAAAAAAGTCCTACATTTTCAAACCTGGTCCTACATTTGTCCCGGTTTGGAGGCCCTCCATTATGGCAACCCTAGCCCAGACCCTATCTCCCTTCCTAACAGACCCTATCTGACAGATTAACAAACAAGCCCCTAGTTTATATTCTTCTCCTCCATAGGCCTCCCTTCTCAGTATTGCAAAGGCTATTATTGTCTGGCTTTACTCAGGCCATGGAGGCTACTATTTTAACCCTTGGTCAAACAAATATTAATGACATGTTCTGTTTATTGGTCTTAGCCACACTCTCTCTCTTCTTGCTTCACTTGGGTCCAAAACACACTGCAGAAATAATCCAGTCTGAGGCCGCTATAACTGCCCTGGCTCACTGCTAGGGAACTCTTGGAACTGTAGTTTTCTGAGACATTTAGCCTTCTCTTTCAGAGAGCTCTGGTGCCAGAATAAACTACAATTCCCAGGATTCCCTAGCACTGAGCCAGGGTGGTTAAAGTGGTCTCAAACTAGATTATTTCTGCAGTGTGTTTTTGGACTTCAGCCTGCAGTTATTCTGGGTTTATTCTTCCTCCATTTTGTAGAATGCACTTCTTTGTTTCTCTCCTGTCCATGTCTGAAGAGTACATGTTACAGTGTTCCCCCATGAGATGTTATGAAACTGTATGTACTTACAAAAAAAACACTAAAGAGTGTAACTGACTGCCCCAAAGGGGCAGCTTCAAGCTACCCCTGACAAAGCCAGATTACATGGCAGCCCCATTTTAACTTTTTGCTGGCTGAAAAAGGAGTGGCAAACAACAGCCCCTTTTGCACCAGCAAAAAGCCAACTTTCCCACCCCACCTTGGGAGGAAGCCACCTTTAAGAGCTCTGGCAGCATGTGGCATATAAACATTTCATTGTCAGAGTGCCCAGAAGCCACCCCCCATGTAAACGGTCAGATGGCTTGAAGGAGGCTTCCAGGCATCTGGAGGGCATGCGTCATCTCTGCACATCATGCTCCCAAACCAGCTGGAAGCCAGCTTTTTATGCCAGTCTGTTCCGGCCCTTCCTTACTGTATTTCTCTGCTAGATTCTATATAGGGTAGTATGGGACTCACTGTTACAGTCGGCCCTTCTTATACACAGATTTTTTATACACGGATTCAAGCATATATGGTTTGAAAATGTTCCAAAAAAGTATAAATTTACCTTGATTTTCCATTTTTTATAAGGGACGCCATTTTGCTATGTCATTATAGTTAAATAAAATAACTATAAAATAAAAATAAAATTATTAATGGGACTTGAGCATACACGGATTTTGTTATACACGAGGGATCTTGGAACCAAACCCCAGCATATAACAAGGGTCCACTGTATTCATCTTCTGCTTGTGAACAGTTATTACCAAGTGATAATAAACAAGTAGGGTAGAAGATGTATACAATGTCTAGGTGCCTCACAAAACTCAGGGACTCTCCAGATGATCTCTTATTAGATTCCCACCATGTAGTGCACTTTACAAGGTTGTTGCATGGTAAATGTTCTGAAATCAGTCCAAAGATGGAAGCACTGGATAAATCCAAGATAGATTGTGATACCTAAAAACACCAAGGACAAACAAAAGAATTGTGTGTGTTATGTTCTAATATGCCATTTAAGAATTGTAAACCAAAAACAGATTTTACACAGATAAACACGATGGAACTGGATTTGAAGTTTCAGGCCTTGCACTTATTTATATTTCGACTTATCCTGTTTTATTCCTATAGTCCATCCCATATGGCAAAAGTACTATAACTACCCTTCCAAAATGCCAGACATATTTCAGCTGTCATCCAGCTTTTGAGGATATTAATTGATGATGTACTCATATTCTGTTTACCTCATCAGAACTGTGCTTGGCTATAGCTACAGCTCCGGAATCTTTGATTAAGCTTTATTTATCTTCATAATCCAGCATGAAGCTCCTGTTGAGAAAAGTTTGGATATGAAAGTTGATGTGATGCAAAAGTCACTGGTTTTTCATTCCAGATGGTGCAAGATGGGTTGCCAGGGCTTTGACTGAAGACAGTACCTCTTCTTTTAAATCCTCCCAAAGAACCAGGTGCCAACAGATGTTACAGTGATTGAGTTTATACATTTGCAACATTCCTTCAGCAATGATGAATTGGTAATTTTAGAACTTGTCCTGAAGACACTTGGTGGACTTTTACCAAGCAACATATGTATTAGGTTTGCCAGATTTAAGGGACTGGCTCTGAGTGTCCAGCTTTCATGCGTCATCACCAGGTGGAAAACAAACGTCCCCCAAATGTGAAGGAAGCGCACGTGTGTGTAAACCAGGTGCGCTTCCTCAATCGTCATGCAATTGTCACTCCCTGTAGATGAGGAGTTTGCATTCATAGGAAATTCACTCTCCTGGAAGGATTCAGGGACGCTAGGAGGGAGCAACATTTCCATGATGATTAAGGAAGCGTGCCTGGCTTCCACACACGTGCACTTCCTCCACCTTTGAGGGGCGTTTGAGCGACATTTGAGTGATGATTCAGCCAGGTATGAAACTCTTCAACAGCTCCCAATTAAGACAAGTCAGGTATATCATCACTGAACTACAACCTATTTTGGATAATAATGCTACTCTTTCAAAGGCTCTTGGTAGAAGGCCTTTATTTGCCTACAGACACTCTCCCAATCTCAAACTGTTGCTTACTTACAGGAAGTAGAATTCAAAGACATAGCCATGGTAGTCTGGAAAATCTGTATGCAAAGGGA
>NC_056523.1:285589870-285591978 GCF_019175285.1 Sceloporus undulatus
CATGCTGTAGTGCAATCGTATGAAACTGCTAAAAAGACTGACAAATCTTTCCGCAAGAAATGGTTCATGTGGTCTTGACTTGCTTATAATTGACACTGTTAATAACTAAAGAGAACAGAGAATGAAAAATTGTTTAAGGAGTTAATACTAGCAAAGACAACATTCATATCATGGTAAATTAAAATACCAGTTCAATGGCTGATCTGGAACTTTGGCAGTCCTGGGAATGGATTTGTGCCTCAAGGATATATCTTGTTTTTCTTCTTTTTTTAGAGGGACTTGCAGAGGATTATTCAAACAGTATTTATATTAAGCCAGTGCCTGTCTGTTCCCAATACTCTTTGAATACAAAGAGTTTTCAGAAAGTTTTATTTATAAAGCTGAACAAATGTCCACAGTATCCTGACATTTTAGAATGTGGCAACTTTTAGAAGAGTTGGAAATCTTTGGAAACTGGTCGACAAATTCTGTATTATCCCATCCAAAACAAATTCTACACTGTCCCATGTTTCAATCTAGTTTTTAGCTATGGAAAATGTTCCTTGTTGTTCTGTTTTCAAAATAACAACAACAACAACAGTAATAAATATTTGCACACAAAGAATCACCAAAGGGAGTGAAGAGAGAGAGAGAGTTGAATTTTTCAAAATCTAGGATAAGATTCTGAAAATTCAACTGTATATTGAATTTGTATGTAGTTTGTTTATGATGGAATAATACATAATTTATCTACTAAACTCATTTACTTGTGGAAAAGCTGTATTGAATCCAATGGGACTTACTTTTGTTTCGACACATGTAGGATTACACTGCCACTGAATCTTTAAAAGATAATTTTGTTGCATGTTTTAGTAGAGTTGTAATTTGTTAATTTTTCATAGGATTTCAGATTGACTTATTCTAATGCTACAGACCTGGAATGTTCTGCACTCAATAAACATATACTGCATAAGAAAGCAGTTAATTCTGTGGATATTTGAGCTGAAAGTTTTACTGGTTAAATGTGGACAGGAAACTACAAATAATCACTGTGCAATCTAGGCTCAGCTTCAATTAAGCAAATCCAAGGATTGCCTACTGAAGTCATTTTCAGAATGAGACTCTCTCCAGGGGACAGTAAATTCCACACTTTTGAGTTGCTTCTCTATTAATGGTGCCTTTATTCTGCAGTAAAATATCCAGTGGGCACCTCCCATGGAGCTAAGGATCAACTTCAGTGAAAAACACAATGACTATATGTCAGAGAAGACAATGATGGACTATGTCTTCAAAGAAAGCAGAGGAAACTTTCTTTCCTTCTCTTGACATCAGAAGCAAAGCCCCTGCCCACAGGATACTTGGAAAGTATATTTTCTGTTTTCAAAAGAGGACTCTGACCTTATACAAAATAAAGCTTCAGACAGGTTTATGTGAGCTTCCTTCTTGTCTTTGGGAAGAATTTTGTACAAAAAGGTTGTATATTTTAAATGATATTATTTTCATTGACACTATTGTTGCATCCATCATGCCCCATGTCACCTATTTTCTGAACATGAACTGAATTAAAATGGCTGCCTATAATTTATCAACATTTCCCCTTGGGGGGACCATTATTATTAAACTTTATTTCTAAAGCGCTGTAATTATACACAGCGCTGTACAAAGTCGGTAAAATTAAAGAGTATATAAAAGCCTGCCCAAGGCGTACACTCTAAGATAGTAACAATTAAAAGAGGAATAGATAAAATTACCATATAGAAAGGATATATAAAACAAATCACATCACATCAAGTATTATCAGACAGCCAGATGACAATCACAAATTCCCTGAGAACGCTTCCCTAAACAATAGAGCCGTTTTGGGTCTGTCCAGGGAGAAAGGTGGGATATAAATGAAATAAATAAATATAAATAAATAAAAAATAGCACAGTTCACAGAGTGTGTTTTTATTTTAAAAATCTAACTGAAAAAAATAGGGGGGATCTGTTAAGCTTTTTATTGAGGGTTGTTCTTTAGTATGGTGAGTAACTAAAAAGAATGGATGGGCAGCAATTTATAATGGTGTTATTTTTGTCTCTAATCATGCTGTAGTGCAATCGTATGAAACTGCTAAAAAGACTGACAAATC
>NC_056523.1:285592078-285594422 GCF_019175285.1 Sceloporus undulatus
GATGAAAAGGAGCCATTGTTGAGCACCCTTTGGGTTCGGCCGGTCAACTTTTCACCTTCCCTCTCGTGCCCCAGGATTTTCTCTGCCTTGTCCCAGATTCATCCCTTTTCACTTGCTGTCCCTGACTCCTGAAACCTCCTTCTGCCACAAACACTGCTCATCACTTCTTTAACCGGTTTCAAAACTGAGTTGAAGACCATCCTGTTCAGAGAAGTGTTCCAGGCATTGCGTGACAATTATTTGTTATCTGACATTTTTAATTTGTTGCCTGCTTTACTTTATTGAACCATTTCCTGTATTGTTACGTATTATTTATATGTATTATGCTATTATTTCTTAGATTGTATGCCATGGGCAGGTTTACCTTAACCATTTTATTGTTTGTATTTACACCACTGTGAAAATCTACAGTGCTATATAAAGCATAATAATAATAATAACAGACTGACTCAATTGAGTAAATTTCTTAGGCAAGCACATTATATCAAAATTATCAGAGTTTTTAAAGATGAAGTGATTCATGACCTTTTTACAAGAAAAACAACAAATATACATAACCCTGAAAATAAAAGAAGGGATGTTGAGAAGGTGGAGTGTTTCCAGAGGAGGGCCCCCAAAATGGTGAAGGGTCTGGAAACCATGCCCTATGAGGAACGACTGAGGGAGCTGGGGATGTTTAGCCTGGAGGAGAGAAAGTTAAGGGGTGGGTAATATGATAGCCCTGTTTAAATACTTGAAGGGATGTCATATTGAGGATGGAGTAAGCTTAAGAATAGGAGCAATGGATTAAAACGACAAGAAAAGATATTCCACCTCAACACTGGGAGGCACTTCCTGACAGTAAGAGCTGTTCAGTAGTGGAACACACTCCCTCAATGGAGAGTGGTGGGGTCTCCCTCCTTGGAGGTCTTTAAACAGAGGCTGGATGGCCATCTGTCAGGGATGCTTTGATTGAGAGTTCCTGCATGGCAGAATGAGGTTGGACTGGGTGGCCCTTGAGGTCTCTTCCAACTCCATGATTCTATATTTTAACAGAAAATTTGATACCAGAGACAGAGAAATTACAGGGAAAGACTATGGATAGATCCCTGTACCCCAAAACCAACTCTTCAATTCTATCAAACATAATATTGCAGAGCCGGAAAATGGGGACCAGAATGACTGAGGGGCTGGAGCTACTCCCCTAAGGATTAATCACAATACAGGGGGCTTTTCAGATTGTGGGCCAGGTATGGGCGAATAAGGTGCAGAAAAAAACATGGTCCATTTGCAAACACTGCAACTAAAACAAAATTTAAGACCGCGTTTGTTTAAATATCCATTATGATGTGTTTCAGTATTGTTTACAGCAGGGTGTTTGAATATCTGTACATAGCAAGTGCTGTAAAACAAAGGAAGGAATACAGGCAGCTGAATTGTATCCAACTGAGATCAGGGGTCCATCTGACTCTATTACCTATTACCCTTGGCCGATAGCCTGGGATCCTGGGAGCTGAAGTCCGAAATCTCTTATTAAAGGGCGCAGTTTGGGGAAACCACTGCTTTCAAAAGAATATGGCTAATTCATGCTACGCAAACTCTGCACCTCCATTGTGGGTTTTTAACTGTTGGAACTCATTTTGTCAGGGATGAATTAACTCAGTGGGGCCACCGCCAACTGCCATCCCCAGAACCCCACAGCCTCCACAATTGGCAGTTAAAGCGGTGGCAAACCGCTGTGTGGACGCTGACAACCCCACTCTCAAACATCAGAGCTCCTACCTCGCTCCACTTCCGGCTTTTTTAAAAGTATGACGTCACTGCTGGGTTTTTAATTAACCGAAAAACCCGCCCTCTCCCCGCTAGCCCCGCCCACCTCGCTTGCGCCAATCAGGAGCGTCCTTTCCCCTCGTCCAATCAGCGGGCGTCCTGGGGCAGCCGTCGCTCTGTCTCTTCAGAGTCCCGGATGTGTGAGGTGGCTGGCGGCGGTGCGTAACGATGGTAAGCGAGGAGAGGAGCCGGGTTCCCTGTGTTCCTTCTCTTTCAAGCCTGGCCTCCCTTCTTTCTCCCCGCTGCCGCTTCCAAGGCCTGGCCTTGGGCTGGGGTTGGGCTCCTCCCCAGAACGGTTCCCAATCCCAGCACAAGCAGTGCTTCCCGCACTTTGGTCCTTTGGACTTCAGCTCCCACAATTCCTGGCTGTTGGCCGATGTGGCGGGGCTTCTGGGAGTTGAAGTCCAAACACCTGGAAGGCCAAACTTTGGGCATCGCTGGGAACTGATCGCAAAGGAGGGACAAAGCACCGCAAAATGGAGGACATGCCAGGAAAAAGGGAGCCATCAGAGACATAGCCGTGTTAGTCTGTAGA
>NC_056523.1:285594522-285632349 GCF_019175285.1 Sceloporus undulatus
TCTCAGAATTACCTTACATTTTCCTCACCCATCTCCATATTATTAGCTGTTTCCTGCTGGGAAAGGGGATGAGGAGCTACATGTGTTGCAGGTGGAAGAGAAACAAAATGACACAAGGCTACCATTTTAAATGGCTGTGCTGTGTGCTTGCAACCTCAGAATTCTGATGTTTTAGAGGTAAATCTTGCTGTTGTATTCTTCTTTTTTAATGCAAGGCTTACAAAAGTTAGGTTCCAAGCTCTAGGTTTATGGCACAGATAGGAAAAGTGGAACCTGCTGACCACATGTGACACCAATACCTTTTTTGCCCTGACCACACTCCCTAAAACACTACAAGAGCCCTCAGAGGCCCTGAAACAAGCATGGTTCCCAGTCTCTTATCTCTTTAAACTGAGAGTTCTTTGCTGTTTGTCAGCTAAGCTGTATCTGTATCTGGGCTCTCCCCTAACAAACAATAGTATATAGTCCAAACAGGTAGATTTAGCATAAACCTAAGCACTTTTAAATACTGTACTTTCAGAATGAGCAGGCAACCTAATTATCTTTTAGGCTTTTTTTAATTAAAATGGACAAATATATCATCATACATGTGCGCACACTACTCCCTTTAAGGAGGAACACAGACTACTGATTGTCCTCACATAACTTATATATTGACTTTACATTTCATGTTTAAGACATCACCCATCTTACATCTTGTTAGTGTCTTAGCACACATCACTATGAGGAGGCCATACATCTAACATCTATTAAATACTATCTAATAGTATAGTATAGTATTAAATATTATCAATGAAACAGAGACCTCTGTTTCATTGATAATAATACTCTTCCACTGGCATTTATTTATCCAACTGAAACATACGATACATATTCACTATAGCCTGAAAATATTGAGAGCAGGGGTACTTTCTCCCTCTCTCTTACCAGCATGTTATGAGTATTTATTGGCTAGGAATAGAGGCAGCAGCATAGCAGCTGCCATAAGAAGCAAGGCCTGACTTGTGGGAGAAAATGTACCTTTTGTACTATCTCTAGCATCTGTCTGTCCAGTCAGCGACAATTACAACTAATCCCTGTTAGTGTCAACAAAGAGTCTCCCCTCTTCTGGGAAAATACATGTCAGTGGCCATCTACAGAAGACCACTAAATGATCAATCTCTGGTCATCCCTATGCTGTCTGCCAATAATTGGTTGCATCAGCCTGACTGCAAATCATTGCATCAGCCTGATTATTCCTTACACAGATATTTGGCTTTTTTACACTAGATGCAGACTTATTTTCTTAATAGTCTATCTTCAAGGATTTTGCAAAACATGTACCAAAACAGTGTTCAACCTGTAACATCCCCAAAATTCAGACTGCTCAAAAAAACAAAACAAAACAAAACCTGCTCCAAAATGTGGCAGTTTATGTAGTCCCCCCCCCCCCCGGACTGCCAGAAATCCTTCAACCTTTCAAAACTAGGAGAGCCAATTTTCAGCCAAAAATGAAACCAAAGGTGACATGACATCACTTTCAGTTCTCTGGAGTCACACTATGCAGCCCACTGGAGATGTAACGCCAAAGTTGGTCCCTGTCTCTAGCACAGTTGCTCACCATTGTTTTATGATAAATGTAGTCTATAGTAATCCTTTGGCTGTGAAATATTATCTAAATCAGTGGTCCCCAAAATGTACCCTTTAAGGAATTTTGGACTTCAGCTCCCAGAATCCCAGACTATTGGCCAACATGGTTGAGGCTTCTGGGAGTTGCAATCCAAAATCTCTTAAAGGGCACAGTTTGGGGACCATTGATCTAAATAGAAGTGATCTGGCATGCATGCTCCATCTTTTTGGTACCAGGGTAGAATCATAGAATTATAGAGTTGGAAGAGACGACAAGGGCCATCCAGTTCAACCCCCTGCCATGCAGGAAATCATAATCAAGGCATCCCTGACAGATGGCCATCCAGCCTCTGTTTAAAAATCTCAAAAGAAGGAGACTCCACCACCCTCTGAGGGAATGTGCTCCACTCTTGAACAGCTCTTACTGTCAGGAGGTTCCTCCTGGACACGCTGCAGAGTGTATTTGATCCTGCTCTTAGTTTTCTGTATCAATGTTATATTTTATGCTCATTAGTGCTATCTTTATTCATTTTATATTGTGAATTTTTTTCCATTATGTTAAAATTATGTTTTAAATTATACTGTACAAAGACTTAAGAAATTTATTTTATGAGGTGTTCAATATATTAAATAAATAAAACTACTGATGCTAACAAAAGCAATTTCCCTTCTGTTCCAACACAAGACATTTCTCATACTAAGTCAAACCACCTAGCTCAGAATCATCTGCATTATATTGTCTGCTAGTGCTTCTCCAGGGATCTTTCAATCTTGGTCAGTATTCAGTAGTGGCTGATGCACTGCCCAGAGCATTCAACAAAAAAGAGGCAAATGGAGAGACTAGCTTTGACACAATTAAAGTTGATCTACAGTTACAAAATTTGCCAGTGTTTACAAGAACATGGACTGAACTGAGAGAGGGCTCAGGCCATGATGACAGCTTCCAGTTGGTTATAAGGGTCATCACTGTAATCTGGTTAGCACCAAGAACACCTAGCCCACATTGTCATCATGTGATTGATGAAGTAGCACAGATTATTAGATACGAGGTAGCTAGTTACCTTGAAATAGTTCCTTTTCCATTTTCAATTAAATAGTTACTTTTACTTTTCAATAGGTTATTGCAAATATTATTCTGAAAATACTTAACTTCAGAATTACATTTTTAAAAGTAAATAATTGTTTTAAATCTATTTTGTAAAGATATAAAAGAAACAATAGAATTTCTGGAGTACAGACTGAACTATTTGCACTAACACACGTGATGTGCATGATTTAATAAAATAACTTTACTTTCCCTAAAAAAAGAAAAAGAAATAGTTACTTTTCAAAATATAATAAATCCATTGGTCTATATTTTCCAGGCATGGCATACTGCATTCTCAGAACTGATAATGTCCTTCAATTAAAATTATTTATAATTTAAGATGCTATCTATGCAATATGATTTAAAGTAACATCTGGAAAATCCCTAGTCAAGGGTGCTAGCAGAAAACCAGAGGAAAATTGTCAAATGGTTGCTGAAAAAAAAAGCCTAGGATTCAAAAACAAATCTGTTCTTTGGCACTGCTCAGTTGCAGGGCAGTATTACCAGAAATCAGAGACTGCTTTATAGAGCTACTGTTTCATAGCAAACTCAGAATCAAATTATCATGGATGAAACAGGACACAGAAATTCATCACTGTATTCATCAATGTTGGTATCGCAATGAAAACTGAAACAACATTAACAACAGCAATGACTACAGCAACAAGACATTATATAACAGGATCATGAACAGTGATCCCTTTACAACCCCAGTATGAGGTGTGAGTGTACAATGGTAACAAGCGGGATCAAATTACTATTGTCCATAAAGAAGTAATGGGCAAATGTGAAGGTGCCACCTTAATGGGCAACTGTTAAGGTGCAACAGACATCTCATTTAGGTCCCTAAAGGAGAAGGAAAAGAGAATCACATAGGAGAAACAGAGTAGAGAAAGGAAAATTATTCAGGCAAACAATTCACAATTCACATAAACAGATAATTGAAGCAACTTTGAAAATTAATCTGTCCTGCTGAATATAAAAGACCTCTCTGAGAGAATTACAAACACTGTTAGTTTCTGAGACTATGTAAAATAACACCTTGAGAAAGGGATTGGTAAGGGTAGTGTGACTGTCCTTTAAGAATTTTTATAGGACCTTCAACAAAACAATCCACTGGATAACTCATCACACGATACCAAATATTGGGTATAATGGATGATAACTGCTGCAGTCCTGATAAGACAATCCTGTATGCTAAAATAAAATGGCAATATACCGGTTTTGGAGCAGCCACCACCATACTTCTTCTATTTGTGTGATTGGGGCTGCCACCAGCATGGCACTCCCTTCCCATCCTCCTCCTTAACCCTGCCCTCCATCCCTTATGTCTTACCCAGCATGCCTTTATAGTTTTTTAATTTATTTTTTCAATTTTAAATGAAATTATAGAGCTCTGCAGCCCCAAGTTAATTTTTTTTATTTTATTACAAAACAAATAACATTTACCTAAATCACATAACATAAAACATATAACATATATAACATATAACACAAGTATCTTATCAAAATACACAGTCATCCCTAATCCACCATCCCTCCCTCCCTCCCTCCCCTAACCCAACATAAATACCTTTGGCGGGTTATAGACGGGCAGGGGAAGACGTCTTGGAGGTGTATTCTGCTGAATACAGAGCCTCCAGACCGCCCGCCCCGGGGGCGTGGCTCAGGTGTATGGGGCTTCCACATGGGGGGCAATGAAGACGCCTCACCTGGGGCCGTTTCTGACCCGCAATTTCCATACCGCCACCTTGCAGGACGCTGCAAAGAGAGAGGTAGCTTCCGCACGGGCGGCCAAAAACGGGGCTTTTTTTTTCTTTTGCTGGCTGGCGGTTGCGCAGCTGCACAGCTGCGGCGCTCAGCACCGGCGGCAGAAAGCATATGTGCACATTTAAAGCACCCAAGCCCCTTTAAACTTTTTCCCCCGCCCTGGCCAAGAACAAAGGTGGTCTCCTGCCAGTTGGTGATCAGCTGGTGTTGGCATCCTTGTCCGCTTGCATGTTGCCAGTGTCACCAGCATCATAGATGCCTCCTTTCCTTTGGTCCCTGCGCTCTTGCTGAATCTGCCATGCACATCCACAGCTGTCGCCGCTACCACCGCTGTCCCCCTGCCATCCCCCATCACCTGCCTTGTACATATGTAAATATTTAAAGTTTTAGCATTTTTTTATTGTTAGGTGAAAATGGCACAGGAATGTGTGTAGGGGTTCACTTTAAATTCCAAACTTTCCACGATTCTAGCAGCGCATGCGTACATGCAGCTCTAGGGTTAGGGTTAGGGTTACGAGTCTTAAAATGCGCTGCAGCTGTGTGCAGCTTCCACACCTGCATGGCAGCTGACATTGCAATTAAAGCCTGACTGCAAACTGCGCATGTTCCAGGACCCCGACTCATTATGCGACGCAGCAGACACGGAGCTTTTAAATGGGCAACTTAAAGTAGCGGCGTAGCAATTCTGGCGTACCGGTGCAGCAGCTTACAGACGGAGATGCGCAGCTGCGCACTATATAGAAAAGAAGCGGGAAAAAGCAGCACCTTTTTAATGCCGCTTCTTCTCGCTTGGGGCGTGCAGGCGGCGCGTTCATGACGGCATTCAGGTAAGGGCCGTCTGAAGGCTCTACCTTCATGACGTCATGAACACACCCCTTTTTGCCCGTCTGTAACCCGCCTTTCACTCTCCCCGCTTCATTCTTCCTAAGACCTTGACAGACATTGATAAGACTTCCTTGGTCTAAACCCTTACCGTTTCATTGTATTTTCTAACTGCTTATCTGTGTATATCTGTTTACAGATATTTACTTTAAATTTTTTCTATGACTTCACCCGTTACCCTTCTTACTATCTTCTTCTAATTTTTTACAGTGTAAAGTTCTTTCGCTAGTCAATTCCTTCTAATCTAAGCTTACTTACTTACATTCGTAAGTACCTTGTTAGATTTTATCTTGTATGTTTGGCCATTTCTCCTTTATATAAATGTACATTTTTGTCAGCGCAACTGCTGGGGTCCAACAACCACTGTCAGCAACTCAAACAAGTCCTGGGGTTAAATCAGACCTTTGTAGCAGAGCTAGCAATTTAGAAGCTGAAGCGTGGGTCCAAAAGCAATTGAGATAACAGCAACTGGATGTCTTTCAGGAACTGAAGCAATGCAGGAACCTCCAGGGACACTCAGCAAAGCGATGCAAGACTTCTACTGATAAACCACCAGAGAAGCAAAGTCTCCCGAAGTGCTATTTATTCACAGTGCTATAATACAAATACAGATCTCTAAAACTCCAAACCATACCAAACCAACTCCTACTACAAACCCACAAGCTATCACTTGCAACCCCTGGGTTTATATAGACTCCAGACCATGTGGTCTCCTAAACCCAGTGAGTTCCTGTGTGTAACCATGACAAGTGTCCCCTGTGCAATCCAGCCAGGTGGTTTCATCATCCATGGCTACGTGCACCTAGACACTAAAGGGTCCTTGAGCCAATGAGCATCAGCTGTGCTGATCAACCTTGTCCTTCTGCTGAAATGCTCATAGTCAAACACCCACACATCAAACATTTCCCTGTGTGCTGTGTTTTAACCCTTCAAATCCCTGACAATTTTTTCCCAGTTCTTCTTATGCTGCTTTTTCTTCTCCTCTCTTTCTGAAATCATTTTTGTATTTTCTCTTAATCTTTCAGAAATTATATCTATTTCCATCAATTCCATCAATTTGATAATCCACTCCTCTATCTCAATATCTTTCTTTAATTTCCAATATTTCGCGTACTATTTAAATGATGCATGCATCCTAAGAATCCGGAAGCTGCACCAAAAGCTGCACTCCGGTGCTTAGGAATGGAGTGTGGCTTTGGTGCGACCTCCAGACTCTTAGGACCCACGCATCATTTAAATAGCATATCTCCAAAGAGACCCAAAGCAGCTTTATTTTGGCAGTCTGTAACAGGCCTTACTCTCTCTAAAATAGGCAGACCAATGCCATTCCTTCTGATTTAAGTAATGATTCAATCTTGTGTGTGCTGTGTGCTTACAAGTCATTTCCAAGTTATAGCAGTTTCTAAAGGTGGAGCTAACATGGAGTTGTCCTGCCAAGATTTGTTCAGAGGAGGTTTGCCATTACCTGCCCCTGAGGCTGAAAGCGTGTGACTTGCCCAGTGGGTTTCATCGCCAAACGGGAATTGAACCATGGTCTCCAGAGTCATAGGCTCAAACCACTACGCCATGCTGATCCGAAGTATTTTATCTGAACAGAACCTCAGCAATAAAATTGTATAAGAGGCCTGAACAGAGCTTAGATACTTTTTGGACCACCAGCCATACCTCCTTGTGGAATCTGGGAATTGTACTCCAAATGTCAATTGTACTCTGCACCTGGATTTTGGGAATTGTGATCCAAAAAAGTCAACTTTGGGACAAGATAGACCACCCCCTCAAATGCAGATTGGGGCCATGGCAATCACACAGCCTGGCCCTAATCCACCTTTTGGCCGACCAAAACTGGAGTAGCAAAGAGCCACTCCTTTTAGGGCTAGCAAAGAGCCACCTTTTCCGCCCCACCATGGCCAGAAACGCTCCACTTTAAGCACTTTAAGGCACTCCAGCAGCATGTGGAATTTCCAGAGCTCCTGGAAAGAAGCCCCCGTGTAAATGGCCAGACAGCTTCCTGGAGGCTTCCAGTCATCATGGGGGTATATGTCATCTGTAAGCCATGCTCCCAAAATGGCTAGAAGCCAGCTTTTTATGCCGGTCTGTTCTGGCCCTTTGCCAAGTTCTGTGTGTAACTGACAATTGCCTTCACTACAAGTAAAAGAGGATGTAGGGAATAAGAAGGCAGTAGCAACATTTTTGTCTTTTGATCATTCACTGAGTACTTTAAATTATAGTTGTCACATTACCAATGTCAAGATGAGTTTTCAACTTTCTGTTAATGATTTATGATTCTGAAGGTTCTTGCCCCACAGATTGTATGAAATGTGGTCATAAGCAGCTCCTTCCAGTTCAACTAGACTTCTGCCCTAGCATGTTCTTAGGATTTCAGTCCTGGTGTCTAAGTAGCTATAGTGGTCTGACATTTTGTTTGCTTTGGGGGAACTGAAAGATCCTGTTACAGTGGTACCCCGGGATACGAATTGATCGCGTTATGAAATTTCCGGGATACGAAAAAGTTCCATTGGAAAAAACTGTTCCGGGATACGAAGGTTTTTTCGGGTTACGAATTTTTTTTCGGCGTGAAATTCAAACGCGCGGCTTGCCAGGGCTAACGGAAAGCCCTTTTCGGCTTGCGAAATGCATCGGGTTACAAATGCCGCGGCGGAACGAATTAATTTTGTAACCCGAGGGAGCACTGTATAGGCATCATAGACCAATGGTAATGGACCAGAGGCAGACAAAGTGCATCCCTCCAGATGTTGTTGGACTGCAACTCAAATCAGCCAATGATGATAAAAGCTGGACAGCTCAGCAATATCTGAAGGTCTGCAGAGGCCACCACTGGAGTAGATCCTAAGGAAACACTTTGTGATCCAATCAGCTAATAGGTTATACTGGAAATTAACGCAACCACTATGCCATACATTTGTCTTCACTACTGTATCATTATCACTCATCTGTAGTCTTTTTAGAGAATCTAATGAACCGTTAATTGCTTAACACTGATTATCTTCATTATACATCATACAGCTTAAATATTCCAACCTCCATTTAATTAACTTTGCCAGTTTCACAATGTTACTGCCAGTTGATTAATTGCTCTGTTGCTCACAGTTGGTTAATTTGAGCTATATTCAATAAATCATTGTCTCTTGATGAACTCATTATCACTTGGACTGTTCTCTGTACTGAATGCCAGTACTGAAAATGATGAATCCCAAAGAATACATTGGCCCTTCCTTTCTTCTTTTCACACTCAATAGTATTTCCCAGAGTTTAGGAGTGATACTTTTCTAATAATAATAATAATAATAATAATAATAATAATAATAATAATAGGATTTATTTATATACCGTCCAATCACTGGGAATCCGAGCGGTTTACAACAGAGGGGATAATAGACGGTTCCCTGCCCGCAGGCTTACAATTTAAAAGACACGACACAAAAGGAGAAAGGAATGGTGAGGGGGGAGGGGATCAGGTCCAGCAGTTCTTCTCTCCCTCTGAGGCCTGGACCAAGGCAGATGGACCGGAGGGAGGGCTTGTCTTCTTCCAGGAAGGCTTGGTGGAGCTAGCCTGCCTCTCTCTCCCTCAAGATGGTGGATGAAGGGAGGGCAAATACAATGATCCTCCAGCCAGTATGTCCACTAGCTATGACAGCTGGGACATCCTTCTACTTGGGGGCAGTCAAAAAAAGTAGTTCTCCCAAGATCTGGTATTTTCTTATTATAGAAGGCTCATAAAAATTTGAAAGCCAACTACAACCTACCAACCATGTACAGCAGCCCATCAAGAGCTCAAATCTGTCTCTTGGCTTTGGTGCTTGAATAAACATGAACAAGGAAGGGAGTGGTCTAGTTCTGGCAGGTCACGATAGACGTTTAGTTTGTGTTCAACTTCCGGCTATGTCAGCATAGCCAGGTGCAAAATGCTGACATTAGCCACTGAGACCCTTGATGTCAGCAGAGCATGTAATTATTTCATCTCTGTGGGCATGAGGATAGTCTGAAAGCAGGTTTAAAACATATCCAATCTTTGGGCAGTTGTGCATACTTCTGTAGGTGCAATCAATGTAAGATATGCAAATCTCATCTAAGTTACAAATGTACAGACAAGTGTGTGTAATTGTTTGTGTGGTCACACTACTGGAGACTTCATGGGCACTCTGTGATGGTGTACTGGTTCACACTTTCTGAGGTACTGTACATTGTACCTTCTTCCCCCTCCTGCAATTGCTTCCTGCATTTGACAACATATAGACACAGTATCACCATCAAATATGAACAGAAGTGCCTTAGCAAATCTGGATGCTCTCCATTCCTTTTTGGCAAAACTTAAAAATTCTAATGTTTCTTAATTTATTGTCCCCCCCCCCCCCCCAGATATATGCAATGTAAAATTTATGCTGCTAAACAGGATGGCCAAATGTTGACATGCAGCTTGTGAAACTTAGGAGGGAACATTAGAAGTTGTTACGCAGGACCATTGATCCATTTTACTCTGTAATATCTATAATAACTGGCAGCAACTCCACAAGCGTTCAATAAGATGTCTTTTCCAGTATTTCCTGGCTCCAACCCAATTACCATAATGTAAGCAGAAATATAATACACCTCACCCAGAGCTTGAAAGGTTTATCTTTTTTGGACTCTAGAAGTCCACAAAAGCAACATTTCCAAATTGATCTCACCAGAATGGGGAAGACTGTTACCAGGTGACATGTACACCTGTTAAACCTGATGTCCAAGTAGTAACTGTTGATGGGCAACTTAAAAGCCTCTGCTTATAGTCCTTATGGTTCTTCATCCAGACTAGACTGGGCAAGTCTTTAAACAGAAAGCACCTTCAAACCAAGGGCTGCCCTTTCACAGCCCTTGAAATAAATGACCCTCTTCTGTATTTACCATGTCCATGCTATATTGTACTTTGTGGTAAACAGCAGTTTTTTCTCTGGATGTTATCTCCCCCCCCCCCCCAATTCCAAAACATCACTGGATTTAATTCTTTGCTAAGAACTGATTTTAAAGCTGTTGAAATGGTTCTTTCCTTGTTTGGTTCTAAACTGTGTTGGATATGTGAGTCTTTGGGTTTATTTATGTTAAAGAAATGAACTTTTATTTATGTCTTAATGTATTATATTGTATGTGGTGGCTCAAGTGGTTAACACACTGACTCAGTTGATTGCAAGATCGTCAGGTTGGCAGTTCGCAGCCTGGGTGACGCATGATGGGGTGAGCTCCCATCACTAGTCCCAGCTTCTGCCAGCCTAGCATTTCAAAAGCATGCAAATGCAAGTAGATAAATAGGTACCACTCCACTGGGAAGGTAAACAGCATTCTGTGTAATCATGCTGGCCACATGATCACAGACTGGCTCTTCAGCTTAGTAACAGAGATGAGCCCTGCTCACTATGGTCGGACACGACTTGACAATCCTGTCAATGGGAAATACCTTTTACCTTTTTACTATATTGTACTCAATCTGGAGGCTTTACTCAGCACGTGGAACAAATCAGAGAAATTATTTAATAAATATACCCTTTCTAGGCTAATATCATCTGGATTTGTCAAATACGAAGGGCTGCTATATGAAGGTAAACTGTTTTAACACCCAGCTCCCTTCCTCTGTCATTCACAATCCACAGTTCTTATCAGCTAAGATAGGAAGGATCAGTTAATGGCCATACCAGCTGGAATAAATTAGCCCCAGGGGGATTTCCCACTGTTTGCATATCTTATTAGACTCTGACAGTGTATGCATTTTAGAGCCATTAAACCTGATTGGCTCTATCACCTGCTATGGACCTTCAAACACACTTGTATATAATCCACACTTGGATGCCTTAGTAGATGCCTGTTTATGCAATGGACTCCAAAATCCCTGGAGGAAAGCAAGTTCTCCTTGGTTTTGATAAAGCCGTTTGTTTCTTTCTGAAAGCCAGTGATGGAAGAATTGTAATATTTATGCTATATCCAGCCAGTGACAACTGAATATTCATAGCATACACAAACAAACAAAAAATGCAATTTGCATTGCACACCTTCACATAAAAGATATATTTACCTATGGAAATAGGTTAGTATGGATTAGTAGGAAGAGGACACTAGCTGTTAACATATTAGGGTGTTTCCTATTCCACATTTCCTCCAATAACCTCAAAGGCATGTAACTGGCTGTCCTCCCCCCCCCCCCCCCACTTATTCTCACAACAACACTGTGAGGTAAGCCATGAGCATATCATCCAGTGAATTTCATGGTTTGTGGTAGAACCTGGATCTGTGAAGACTCATTCTAGCACTCTAAACAGCACACCACACTGAGTATGCTGAACTCTGTGTTGAATACCAAACTTCACTGGTGTATATCACAGGTATGCACTGATAATATTTAAGCTCTTCAGCAGCAGTTCCTCATCTCCTTTTCTGCATCTGGAAACTTCTTCTGTACTGGGGTGGGCTAAATGCAGTCAATAAGACTCAGATAGGGTGCAACAATTAACCCCTCCATGCTTCTCCTCCCCAGTAGGCATGGCATGGCATCTTTTAAATATACCCCAGGGTCCCCCTGCAATCTTTAACCTTTTTAAAAAATATATATCCTTTTTTTCAAAACCAGAAGCTGATTTCTGGCCATTTCCAGTGGTCCCCCCCCCCACACACACAAAATATGGAATCTTTGCAAATGCATACACCTCTGGAGACTCCCAAATGCAAAGAACACCCTCTTCCCTGCTGCTTGCTGCCTTTCTCAACCTAGTGTCCCAGTTGTGTAGGTCTACAGATTCCAATCATCACCAGCCTACATGAGAATATTCCCCAATACATGAGAATATTCCCCTACTGTAATGACTCCTGCAGTCATTATAGTAGTGTCTAATTATTCTGTCACTGTGAGAACCTCAAAGTGACTTTAGGGAAGGTGATCAGGAAACCAAATCTTATAAAGAATATCTTAGGGAACTGGGTATGGGTAGGTTTGGTATGGAGAAGAGAAGATTGAGATTGAGTGACAAGAACACCATTTTAAAATAACTGAAGATAAGTAAAAAGAAGCAAACTTGTTTTCTGTTGCTCCTGTGACTAGGACACACAACAATTGATTTAAATTGCAAGAAAAGAGATTCCACTTAAAGTTTAACAAGAATTCCCTAAGGCTAAGAACCATTCAAAAGTGGAATAGACTGGCTTGGGAGGTGATGGGCTCTCCTTTATTGGATGTCTTTAAACAAAGGTTGAATGACCATCTCCCAGGAGTGCATTAGTTGTTTATTTTTGTATGGCAGGTTGTTAGACTAGATGGCACTTGCAATCCTTTCCAACTCTCTGATTCTGTGAGCTGTGGCTCTCCAAATGTTATTGGATTTCTCTTCCACAGCCTTCACCATCAGCCATCCTGGCTAGGTGTGATGGGAGTTGCAGACCACCTGGAGAGCCACACATTGCCCACCCCTACCCTAACAGTTAAATTATTGCTGCCCATCCATCACTGACACTGAGTTGACACAAAGAAATTGCAAATTCTCTCTGAGTTACTGGCCTGACATTTCTTTCAGCAAGAATTGCTGAAAAGATTACCTGGGTCAATGCATCACTCTCGACCCTGCTCCCCTGGTCATATTTGCTCTTGCACTCTGGCCCATTTCAGAGAGTTTATTTGCCTCCTGTGATGTTTGCAGACTAAGACTTTGAAGGCATAATGATAAATCAGTTCTAATGATGGAATCTAATCTATTTACAAAATCACTAGCTGCATGGGAAAAATCAGAAGGGGAGAGGCAGGTCAGGAAAAAAATATGGTAGAAATCCTATGCCTCTGAAGGAAATTCATGGGGCATTATGAGTCCAAGCATGACCACCCAAACCCCAACAGGCAAAAATTACACCTACACATCTGCTTGATACTAGCTGGGCATAAACTATCAAATGCTAACTTTGAATGATCTCTTGATAGTTGATGCTATCATAAAACTAGACACAATCCTGCTCTAGGAGACATAGCTACAAAAAAAGCTATGATAGACCTCTCCCAAGTTCCTTATTTTCACAGCAGCAGTCCTCTAAACCCAGCCATTTCCTTGTCAGTGGAGAACACCAAACAAACAAACACCTTTTCCTATAAGGACACACAGCAACAGGCATCTGCAGGGAACTTCAGAGGCCCCTGTAGATGATGCTATTGCTCTGTTATAGGAACATATAGGAAGATGCTTTTCTGCTGCTCTCTGCACGCTCCATCAATTGGGAGACAGTCAGGCTTGGGGATCTGCAGCCGGAAAAGGGGGGATTGGGGAGATTTTGGTCACATGTACTTGGTAGAAAATTCCAACCTCCACACTGATGAGAAAAGTGAATTGCAATGGCATATGTTCTATTTATGCCATTGTATGCAAATAGATCTTGGAGCACCTTTGAAACTAACTGTGCAAAAGAAGTTGTAGCATAAACTTTCATAGACTTGGTCTCCTTCCTCAGATGCAAGATGCCATTGTAGTTCACCAACAGGATGCCAGCCATTGTTTGGGTATCCAGGAAGCACCAAAAATACTTGACAGGGATACCAGCACACAAGCCAAGGCATAATCCTTTAGAATCCTGTATTTAAGAAGCTACAGCTTAAGGGTTTAGTGTATGAGTGCCCACAATGGAAAGGAATCCTAAGAATATCATGAAGAAAGGAAGTGAGGATGCCATGGGATGTGTCTTAGTGTGTTTGATTGCAGTGTCTGTGTCTCCAGTGTAGACAAGAATGGGTGGCGAGGAATGGCAGCTAGGATTTCATTTTCATAGAGTGAGAAGATCCTGATGTTCTTGCCCTATGTGAGCAACATGTTAAAATTTGATTGGCAATAAAATTTTATTGCTGGTTACCTACTCCTGTGCTTTGCTCTAGACCAATGGCTCTTGAATTTATTTTATTTTATTTTATTTTCCTGTCTATGCCACCTTTCTCTGTGAAAAGGGACCAAAGGTGGCTCACAAGTTAAAACATTAGTAAAACATCACAATAAAAAATTAAAAACAATTAAAAGCTTCTAGTTAAAATAGTATAAAATATAAAAACATACAAAAGTTAAAAAGCATAAATAAAATCACACACCCTATATTTAAAAAATTCCACCCTGTCCTGATTATATGTTTAAAACCCTGCTTCAATGAAAATGTTTTTGCTGCCAGTGAAATGCAAGGGGAGAGGGGGCCAACCTAGCCTTCCACAGAAGGGAGTTCTAAAGGGTGGGAGCAGCCATCGAGACTAGAGGACTCCCTCTCGTGTCCTCAGCAAGAGAGCCTGGGATGGTGGTAGGACCAAGAGAAAGCCTTCCCTTGATGATCTTTAAAAGCCAACAAGTTCATATAGGGAGATATTGCCTTTCAAATATTCTGGACCTAAGCTGTGTAGGGCTTTAAGGGCCAGTACTTTGAATTGTGCCCAGAAATGAACCAATAGCCAGTGATGCTGTTTCAACAAGGGAGTTATACGTTCCCTATAATTGGCCCCATTCAGCATTGTAGCTGCAGCATTTTGGACTTCGTGAAGTTTCCGAACTGTTTCCGAAGGTAGCCCCACAAACAGTGTGTTGAACTTTGACTTTCCACATGTTTTGGACTTGTCTCCCAGAATTCCTATTAATTGGCTGTGCTGGCTGAGACTTCTGGGAGTTGGGCCAAAACATCTGGAGGACCACAGCTCAAGACTGGTACACTGTTTCCCAACCATTCACTGTAAAGAAGCCCCAAAAAGAGCTTCTGTGTTGGTCTTGCCATCCACTGTAACTGCTTGTAACATTGGAACCCCTTTTATCCACTAAACAGTGATACCTTTATATGACCATCCAAAATGCACAAAATACACGATGTAAGCTTTTGAAGCTCCACTGGCTTCTTCATCAGGCAAAGGTGTTAAAAATCATACAGAAGCAATGTTTTTTTAAAATGACAATATTAGTCACAAGCCTGCATTTTGTCAAAGTGTTGTTGGTGTGTTGTTCTATGTTGAGATAGTATGGAGGGGTATCTGTGCAGGCAGGTTCCTCCTCCTCCTGGCCATTTGGCACTGGGAACAAAATATTCCAAAGTCCAGGAGATAAAATTTGAATCCATTAGCAATACAAAACATACTTCCTGTGAGATCCAAGATGTCTAATCCTTTGTATGTTCACAGCCCCCTTTGTTAACTGCTAAAATATGCAGCAGCTATGCTTAATAGGTGGTTGTCTACATAGCTTTAAAAAGAAGACTAGACAAACTTAGCATGGAAAAAATCTGTCCATGGATATTAGTCATACTAGTTAGAGGAAACCTCCAGGCTCAGTGGTAATATACCTCTATGTACCAGGCAGTGGGAATAAGGAACTGCAAGAGGCTCTTACCATTACTGTCTGCATTGTATCTCAAGTTGGTAGACATATCTGAATAACTACTGTGGAAAACAGGATGCTGGGCCCAAACTGGCCCCTGGTCTGAGTCAGCAGAGATCTTCTTATGTTCTTACCTAACACATACTTTGTCTGCCCCAAGCTTGTGAAATAGGTTGCTGGCTGTCTCCCACAGAAATCTCAAGGACTGTGACCTTCTACATCCTTTGGGGAGACAAACTGATCAGTTCTGGTAAATGTTGCAAAGGCTAAGGCACCCATCCAGGACTAACCCCACCATGAAGAAAAGGGAGGCAACTGCCTCAAACAGCTGGCTTGGGGTGTCATAAATGGCACAGCTAATTCTTGCTGATTTAATTTAGTGCATTGTTATGGTACTCTTGTTGCCTGAGAGAGCGGGGAGAGTGTGGGATTTTTCTGCGTTGGCTACAAAAAGGACTTGGGCTTGGATATTAGGTATTTCAACTGAGCAGACAAGAACCACGTGCTCCTCAGTCTCTGGTCAAGCAGCCCCTTGGGACATCACTCTAGCTTTCCCTAGCCAGGCATGAGACCCTGCTTATTAACCTCTTTGGCCACATCACAAGGCTGAACCACAACATTTTGCTGCCTGAGGCACAACATGTATCTCCCCCATCCCTTTTCTACATGCAAGAGCTGCATGGACCGACTGAAGTGAACTCCAATAAACTGGCAATATAATAACCTCACATTGCAAGGCTACAGTTTAGGGCCAAGACCCAACAGAGGGGAAGGACTGGAGGACTGAAGTGAAGCAGATAGGGTCCTGCTTGTCCCCATCTCCAGCATTTGTCACCTGAGGCTGCTGCCTCCCTTACCCTAAGGGTAAAGGGCAAATACTGCCACTGCTTGCTAAACCTCTGGTGCCACAGCCAGAATTCCAGAGCATGGAGCCTTGACAGTTAAAGCGGTGTCAAACTGGGTTATTTCTCCAGTGAGGATGCAGCCTGGAGTTAAACTAAAGGCACCAAGCCAACTACTCGGCTGCCTTCCGCCACCAATTTCACACCCCCAAGACGAGGAAGGACAAAGGCTTTCCAGTTGCCTCCGGGCTGAAACTCTAGTTCTGCGTGACTGCCGGAGAACTAGACCTCTCAGCCTCCCACTTCCTCTCCTTTAGCCCTGGAGCCCCACCAGCCAGAAAGCTTCGCTCTCTCCGCTTTCTGTGCCATTACTCTGCCGGGGAAAGAAAGGAATGGGAAATTTAGACAGAAGGGGGGGGGGGAGAAGACAGGCTGGATCCCGAAGCCCTTGGAAGAAACCCCTTCGGAGATCAGTTGCAGGAGGGTGGGGGTGGAGAGCTGAGCTCAGCAACCATCCCAAGGCTAGAAACTGGGAATGGACCTCGAAGGGTCATAGAATCGGACCCTTGATCCCCTGCCCTTCCACTGAGGCAGACGCAAGAGCCGGCAAATGAATGTCTTCACTGCCTCAAGAAATGCTGCACTTCTCCCTGCTGCCTGGAGGCTTTCCTTTCTCTTTTTGGCAAGGATATGTGAGAGTTCAGGGCCTCTTCCGTTGGAGCCAGGAACTGATCTTTGGCTCCATCACTTTGGGCAGCAGAAGCAACGCCAGTTCAAGCAGAGCATATTCTTTGCACAAAGTATGGGCCAGAGGGACACACACACAAACAACATTTCAGCCCTCCCCCCTTCATATCTCTTTTCTAAGATTAAGAGGATCTAGATCTGTTCACCTGCCTCTCCAAATAAGCAACCATACTGATATTGCATTAATTTAAAAGTCAAATTAGTGAAATTAAAAATGAAAGAAGTGCCAGGGTTCATTGTCCCTTTCAGATTGGAAGCTCTTTAAGGACAGAAACATCTATGTGTTGCCTGTTGTTGTGTGCCTTCAACAGGCAAAAGTCTTCAAGTCTTTGTTATTGTTGCTCTGTGCCTTCAAGTCGTTTCCAATTATTGGCGACCCTAAGGCAAGTCAATAATAGGATTTTCTTGGCAGGATTTGTTCAGAGGTTCTGAGGCTGGGAGAGTGTGACTTGGCCAAGGTCATCCAGAGGATTCACATGGCCGAGCTGGGATTCAAATCCTGGTCTCCAGTATCCTAGTCCAACACTCAAACCACTACACAACACTGGCTCTCACCACACCAAAAGTAGCACATGCTCTGACGCTGGATGCTTGCATGCATGCTTACACACACAGTTGGTCCAAAGCATTTTGCATATATATATATATATATATATATATATATACACACACATATAGATATAGATATAGATAGATAGAGAGAGAGAATCATAGAATCATAGAGTTGGAAGGTCCACAAGGGCCATCCAGTCCAACCCCCTGCCATGCAGGAAATCACAATCAAAGCATCCCCGACAGATGGCCATCCAGCCTCTGTTTGAATACCTCTAAGGAGGGAGACTCCACCACACTCCAAGAGAGTTTGTTCCACTGTCGAACAGCTCTTACTGTCAGGAAGTTCCTCCTAATGTTCAGGTGGAATCTCTTTTCTTGCAGTTTGCACCCATTGTTCCACGTTCTAGTCTCCGGAGCAGCAGAAAACAAGCTTGCTCCCTCCTCAATATGATATCCCTTCAAATATTTAAACAGGGCTATCATATCACCTCTTAACCTTCTCTTCTCCAGGCTAAACATTCCCAGCTCCCTGAGTCGTTCCTCATAGGGCATGGTTTCCAGACCTTTCACCATTTTAGTCGCCCTCCTTTGGACATGCTCCAGTTTCTCAATGTCCTTTTTAAATTGTGGTGCCCAGAACTAGACACAATATTCCAGGTGGGGCCTGACCAAAGCAGAATACAGTGGCACTATTACTTCCCTTGATATAGACACTATACTATTATTGATGCAGCCTAAAATTGCATTGGCCTTTTTAGCTGCCGCATCACACTGTTGACTCATGTTCAACTTGTGGTCTACTTGGACTCCCAGATCCTTTTCACATGTAGTCTCCTTCAGTCAGGTGTCCCCCATCCTATATCTGTGCATTTCATTTTTCCGCCCTAAGTGCAGTACCTTACATTTCTCCGTGTTGAATTTCATTCTGTTCGCTTTGGCCCAGCTCTCTAGTCTATTCAGGTCATTTTGAATTTTGATCCAGTCCTCTGGAGTATTAGCTATTCCTCCTAATTTGGTGTCATCTGCAAATTTGATAAGTATGCCTCCAATTCTGTCATCCAAGTCATTAATAAAGATGTTGAATAGCACTGGGCCCAGGACATAGCCCTGTGGGACCCCACTAGTCACTTCTCTCCAGGATGAAAAAGAGTCATTGTTGAGCACCCTTTGGGTACGGCCAGTCAACCAATTACAAATCCATGTAACAGTTACCTTGTCTAACTCACATTTTACAAGCTTGTTTGCAAGAATGTCATGGGAAACCTTGTCAAAAGCCTTACTGAAATCAAGATATACGATATCCACAGCATTCCCTTCATCTACCATGCTAGTAATTTTATCAAAGAAAGAGATTAGATTTGTCTGGCATGACTTCTTTCTCTGAAACCCATGTTGAATTTATGTGATTATGGCATTGCTTTCTAGATGTTCACAGACTCTCTGTTTAATTATCTGCTCTAGAATCTTTCCTGTTATAGATGTCAGACTAACTGGACAATAATTGTTTGGATCCTCTTTCTTCCCCTTTTTGAAGATGGGGACAAAGTTTGCCCTCCTCCAGTCTGCTGGGACTTCTCCTGTTCTCCAGGAGTTTTCAAAGATTATTGCCAATGGCTCCGATATTACATTTGCCAGTTCTTTTAATACCCTTGGATGGAGTTCATCTGGTCCTGGAGACTTATATATAAGTGTTCTCCAGGAATACTAGGAAACCAGCTGTAATATCTCTCCCATGTGAAGGTGCACAATACTTCTGAAAATGCACCACCATAGCTTTAAAGGAAATATGAACCAGCATGGTTAAAAGGTTTGAGTATTTAGGTCTTCAGTAGACCAGGGTTCACATTCCCACTCATCCATGGAAACCCATTGGGTGGTATTGGACACATCACACACTCTCAGCCTTAGAGGAAGGCAATGGTAAAGCCCATCTGAACAAATCTTGCCAAGAAAACATCAGGATATAGTTGCCATAAGTCACAATTGACCTGAAAACACATAAACACATAGCAACACAAAACATTAAACATCAGAGGATCAGTAGATAGAGCATAGAACCATTCCTCTTCCAACAAATTGGGGGGGGGGGGATTTGATACTATGAGGTGCAGCAAATACTTTTGCATTGCTTGCCACCAGTAAAGCCCCTCTCTCACACACACATTATTAACTATAATCATAGAATCCTAGAGTTGGAAGAGACCCCAAGGACAATCCAGTCCAACCCCCTGCCATGCAGGATCTCACAATCAAAGCATCCCCGACAGATGGCCATCCAGCCTCTGTTTACAAACTTCCAAAAAGGACACTCCATCACTCTCTGAGGAAATGTGTTTCACTGTCTGGGACTGTCTGGCTCTTACTGGCGGGAAGTTCTTCCTAATGTTGAGCTAGAGTCTCTTTTCTTTTAGTTTGTATCCACTGCTCCAGGACTATTATCTGGAGCAGCAGAAAATGAACTTGCTCCATCCTCAATATGACCCCCCCCCCTCAAATATTTAAACAGGGCTATCATCACAGCTTGATCATCTTTTCTCCAGGCTAAACATAACCAGCTCCCTTAGTCTCTGCTCACAGGGCTATATGGTTCCCAGACCCTTCACCAGTTTGGTCACCCTCCTCTGGACACACTCCAACTTATCATCCTTTTATAATTGTGGTGCCCAGAACTGGACACAATATTCCATGTGAGGCCTGACCAAAGCAGAATAGACTGGGACTATTACTTCCCTTGATCTAGACACTATATTTCTATTGATGCATTGTGTTGGGTTTTTTAGCTGCCACATCACACTATTGCCCAAGCAGGAATTATTTGTGCAGTCTGATCCAACCCATTCAGAAGAAAGGCTGGAGTAGCTGCCGCCACCACCACCCCATTTTCTGCTGTCTGAAGTTATTTTCTCATTTTTTCCGAAAGGTAAAGCTGGTCCTCGTAACATCGGATCACACACAGACAGCCAGAAGGAGATATGCCTTCTTGCTTAGAATCCCTGGGCCCTTCTTCCAGACACAAAGTGTGGAAAATATCAGAGATGAACAAGAGGAAAAGGAACATGGCCTGCCTTTGCTTAGAGACTCAGTGCACATATGCATCACTCTCCACTCCCCTGTCATCACTGGGTGACTCACAGTTCATTGTGTGAACTCAATCCATTGGAAAACACTGTGTTTGAGGTGATCTGTGGTAAACTTGATGTTGCCTTTCTGCCCACTGGCTCATTCACACATACTGATTATTACTTAATGAACTGCCCCAGAATCCCAACATGTCTCTACGTATTGTGACTGGCATATTTTCCAGACTTTAGCTGTAGGGTTGTTGTTGTTTTTAAAGTAAATTCTAGGAATCTGGGATTGATTGCTCAAGCAATCTAAGGCCTACGTCTTATAGGCAGTCCTCTTGGCAGATCCATTGATTCAGTGGGATTTATCTAAGGGTCAACTCACCATTCAGCAATTGATTCAAAGGGTCTAGCTGGGACTACTAATACAGTACAATTTAAGCCTTAATGAACTGCTAAAGAGAATTAAATCAGCTTGGATTTGTTTGTTTGTTTGTTTCATTTGTTGAAAGCAAAATTCATTTGGTACAAACATGTACGGTGCCAGATATTTAAGTGGACTGCAGTTCACAGATGTTTATGCCACACCAGCTTTGTTAAGTTTTTCACATGCCACCAGACTTTACTGTTTACTCCACAATGTGTTATTTACAATTGAGAATAGATACTTTGTAACACTCATTCTATCCTAAACCAATAGAGAAGAGGCATGTGGGAAGGAAAGTGATGTGGGATGCTAGTCGCAGTAAAAAGTTGCCAACATAAAGAAGCATTCAAACACATCACCTTGCTAGTCTGTTTTTGCATTAAAAGACATAAGGGAATGAATTCTGTGGCACTTTTGAGACTAACTGAGAAAAATAATTTTTGACTGATAGTCTCAAAAGAGCTTTCAATTTCTTTGTATCTTGTTATACACACCATGTTTGGAAAAATGACTATTTGGTAAAGAGTCAGTGTGGCGCAGTGGTTGGAGCATTGGACTGAAGACCAGGGTTTTAATCTTGGCTTGGCCATATAAAGCCACTGGGTGACCATAGGCAAGTCACACTCTCTCAGCCTCACAGGATGGCAATGGCAAACCCCCTCTGAAGAAGCTTGCAAAACACACAAACAAACAAACAAACAAACTATAAGTTGGAAATGACTTGAAGGCAAACAGCAATAACAAGGATATTATTTTTTTAACAACAAAATTAATAGGTACTATTCCTTGCCTAATAAAACCCTATAAAACTGATGGGGACATTATAAGTCAACCAGTGACTTGAAGGTACATGATGTGAAGTTAGGGTTATCAGATTACACAACCGCAAAGGAGGGCAAGGCACCTTAAAAAGCATAAAAATGTAGGGCATGATGAAATAAAAGCTCAAAACACTCATAGAAATGTATATTCATGCTTCTTAGTCCTCCTCAAAGTGGAGGGCATTTTGAAATTCCTCCTGGACAGAAAGTTGAAAGGTAAGCCATTTCCTGGAAAAGGAGGACCTATAGTCATCCTGGACCTTTGGAGATCCCTGCTGGACAGAAGATTGAAAGGCAGGCCATGTCCTGGAAAAGGAGGACCTGTGGTCACCCTCTGTGATGCGAAGAACATGTAAGAACACTAAACCCTTTCTTCCTTGGGAGGCGTTGATCCCAGCAAGCGCTTGTGCGAGTGAACTTTTCTTGTTACACCACTTGGCCGCTAGGGGGAGCCGCGGTTCCATCCCAAACCGCCTGGATTCCTAGAGTTCGGGCTCCGGGCCGAGCGACGATGCCCTCAGAGGCGCAGCGGCTCTTCTTCCAAAGCCCTCCTCCTCCTCC
This sequence comes from Sceloporus undulatus, assembly GCF_019175285.1. Lineage (NCBI taxonomy): Eukaryota > Metazoa > Chordata > Lepidosauria > Squamata > Phrynosomatidae > Sceloporus > Sceloporus undulatus. The sequence goes on from NC_056523.1 coordinate 285,617,237, forward strand.
TCCTCCTCCTCCTCCAATAAAACAAAAAGGGCCAAACCTTCCAGTGTCAGTCCACCTGGGAGCAAGGCGATGCAGAAGAGCATCATCTGCACAGATGTAGCAGCAGCAGCAGCAGCAACAGGAGCCTGGGCTCCTTGTTGCAGACTCTTCTAGGGGAGAAGGAGTGGAGAGGAAGGTGAATCACGTCTCTGGGTCGGACCCAAGCTCTTCTTCTCCCAAGTTGTTCTCACCCTTCCTCAGAAATCCTTCCTTCTCTTGTCCCAACCTCTGAAGGGCGTGTTAATAAAGATGGATGGGGAGGAGAGGGCTGAAAGAAAGCAGCTGGGCTGGAGGAAAGCTTTTTGCCCAGCTGAGAGACTTTCCCTGTGGCATTTGCTGTACTATGGCCACTTGCTCACAAACCACAAGGTTGCGAGTTCAATCCCAGCCAGGGGCTCAGGGTTGACTCAGGCTTAACATCCTTCCAAGGTTGCTAAAATGATTGTTAGGGGCAATAAGCTTACAGTTGTAACCCCCTTAGAGACTGCTTAGTGCAGTATGAAGCAGTATATAAATGAAGCTGTGCTATTGTTATTGCTGCTACTGTGTGCCCTGAAGTCGTTTCTGACTTACAGGGTCCCTAAGGCGACCTTATCCTGGGGATTTCTTGGCAAGAGTTGTTCAGAGGAGGTTTGCCATGGCCATCCTCTGAGGCTGAGAGAGTGTGACTTTCCTGTGGCATAGAAGAAAGAGGAGGAGGAGGAGGAGGAGAGTGCCCTGACCCACCCCGACATCCCTGGTGACATTTTGGATCCTCCTTAAGGTTCGCTCTTCTCCGCAAAACGTTGGAGCTGCTGCTGCTGCTGCTCTTGAAGGGGTCTCTCTCTCTGCTTCGCCAGACAGAAATCCCCCCACGAAAGAGGCAGAGTCGCCCCAGAAGGCAAGGCGAGGGATCCCTCTGCCCGACCCCACCAAAGACTCTCCCAAAGGCAGAGGGATCTTGCAGACTCACTGAAAGGAAGAAGTCGGCAGCAGGAGCTTCCCCTTCAGACTTGAGCCTGCTTCCTCGGATGCCTTTGGAGGCAAGGGCTCGATGAAGGCGGACCAGCCGATGCTCCCTCTGCCCCCCAAGTCGCCAGCACAGAAACAAAACCCCACCGCTCTTCTTTCTTTCTCCCCAAGAATGTCTCCCCGCCTTCCCCAGCTCCACCTCCATCGGGCCCCCCTTTTCTCCCCCGTGTCGCCTTCCCTTCTGACTTCTGCCAAGGCTTAACTCAGCTTTGGACGGACTTTGGTCCCCTTTGGGGAGGAAGCCTTTTGCAATCCGGATCAATAGGTCAGCTCCTTCGCTGCTTTTCATTGCCAACAGGACAACTCTCTGGGCCCCTTTCCCGCCGGGTGGCTTCTCCCCGTCCCCTTCCTGCCCAGACTGCCCCCTTTTCTTCTTCCAAGAGCTCCATCGCGGGAGACTTCGGAGAAGCCAGGCGAATGAATGAGGAGCCCCGGAGCCTCCTTCTTGGGCTGCAACGTGACCCTCGGCAGGAAGAGAAAGAGCGGGCTTTTCCCGGGGGATTTAGGCGTCTCCCCTCCTTTCCTTGCTCTCTCCTTCCTTTATGGAAAGGGGTTTCCCGGTTCAAAGTCTCCCATCCAGACTTTTTGAGAGGAGGCAAAAGAAAAAGAGCAGAGAGAAAGGGGGGGGGGAAGGATTCCCAAGGGCCAGTTGAAGCCGGCGAGGGGGCATAGGGCTCCCTTGCCAGCCTTTCTACCTCCGGATCGCCTCCTTGAAGCTTCCCAGACCTCCCACCGACCAACCACTCCAGCCTAGGAGTGCCACAACAAACGACTCTTCCCAGAATTCCACAGCCTGGAGTCAAGGCAGCGAAAGCGGTCCCAAGCCGGATCATTTCTGCCCTGTGGATGCTGGGCTCCTCAGCCCTCCTCCCTCCTTTGCTTTGTGCCTCCTCCAGCCCGACAAAGGCCCTTCTCCCCCAGGGATTGTCACCGAGGTGCCAGGGAGGCAGGTCCTTCCTCCCTCTGCTTCCCAACTCCATCCCTACCTCTCCTGCCATTCAGAGAGCCCTCTCCGGCCACCCAGCCACCCCTTCCCTCCCTCCCTCCTTCCCTCCTTCTCTGGCCCTTTTCTTTGTTCTCTCTTCACCCGACCCCCATTTTGTGGGGTGGCTTCGCCCTCTTCCACACACCCTTCTCCCCCAAAAACCCAAAGAGCCAAGATACACTACTTCGCCCCAGTTTTGCAAGGACAACAATAAAACCCTTCCCAAACTCTTTGTCTTCCAAGTGCCATATATATATATATCATCATCATCATCATCATCATCATCACAGGCACCAAAATTGAGGGAAGAGGGGTGGGCAATGTAGCCTTACCTTCCCCAGGAGTTGGAGGCCGAAAGGGGCAAAGACGGAAAGAAGGAGGCGAGAAATGGGACCAGGAGCTTGAGCTTAATCCAGAGGGGCCCTAATGGACGGGAGGAGGGCCTTGGGACCAGGAGAGGGCGGGGAGGGGGCGATGGCCGGGCTCCCTCTCCTCCTCCTCTTCTTCTTCTTCTCTTCTTCCTCCTCCTCCTCCTCCTCTTCCTCGCCGCCCCTCCTCCCTCGCTGGGCGAACACCTGACCGGCGCCGGCGTCGGAGGCTCTCCGGGCATCCAGCCCCAGCAGCAGCAGCAGCAGCCCCAGCAGCAACCCCCGGCCGGCTTTGCCTGGCAAGTTCAACAACTGCGGGCTCCTGGGCCACCGCCCCCCATCCTTAGTAGCTCCAGAGGAGGGGCCCTGCTGCCCGGCCTCTCCTCCGACGAGAAGCTGAGGAGGAGGAGGGCTCTGCTCCCCACCCACCCACAAGACACACACAAGACACACACATCCACCCCCCCCCGAGGGAGCCCAGGGGGGACCGAGGGCAGGGAGGAGGGGGCGGCTTCTCCCCTCCCGCCTCCGCCCCCAGGGCCAGGCGCCTCCTCACAGCCCCAAGAGGCTCTTTCTTCTTCCTCCTCCTCCTCCTCCCCTTCTTCCTCCTCTTTCTCTTGATCTTATTCCTCCTTCCTCCTCTCCTCCTTCTTTTCCTCTTCTTCCTCCTCCTTCCTCCTCTTTCTCTTTTTCCTTCTCTTCTTCCTCCTCCTTTTCTTCTTCTTCTTCCTCCTCCTCTTTCTCTTCTTTTTCTCCCTCCTCCTCTTCCTTCTTTCTCTTCTTCTTCCTCTTTCTTCCTCTTCGCTTCCTCGTCCTCTCCTCTTCTTCCTCCTCTTCCTCCTCCTCTTCCTCTCTCCTCTCCTCTTCCTCCTCCTTCTTCCTCCTGAGGAAAACGAGGGTCTCCTCAGAAGGTGCTCGTCACCATCCCCCCCCTTTCCTCTCCAGAAGGCTTGGAGGACCAGAGCAAGAGCAGAGCGCGGGGAGGGGGCGGGAGAGGGTCTCTCTCTTGCAGGGTCCCCAAGGAGCCTCTCTCCTTCCCAGAGCTTTGCCCCCCCCCCCCTCGGTTCCCTGCCGGGCCCTGGGCCCTTTCCAAGCCCCCTTTGGGGATGGGGCTCGGGGCTTTGTCTCCCGCTGCACCATTCCCTTCCTTCCTTCCTTCCTTCCTTCCTTCCTTCCTTCCTTCCTTCCTTCCTTCCACCCTCCTCGAGGGGAGCGCTTTATTTCGTTTAAACTTTTATTTTTCATAGCAACAAAAAAAGGGGGGGCTCATTTAGGGCAGAAGAGAAAACAAAGGCATGTTTCCGCAGACGACTTTCTCCCCTCCCTCTGGAGGAGCCTAGTAAATGCCCTCAAGGCACACGATTCTGTCAGACCTTTCAAGTAGGGTCAAGCCTGGTTAGTACTTGGATGAGCGACCTCCAAGGAATACCGGGTTTGTTGTCGTTCTTGTTGTGTGCCTCTGAGTCGTTTTTGTAGGGTTTTCTTCACAACATTGTTCAGATGCTGTAAGCTATACAGTTGTCCCTCCATATTCGGTAGAGTTAGGGGAACAAGACCCCCGTGAATATGGAAAAACCACAAATAACCAAAACACTGTTTTTACCTGAGAGGACACCTCTCTAGGACTCTCTAGGTCCTCCAGTGCAACTCTGTGGTCAATGTCCAACATACACTGACCATAGAGTGGCACTGGAGTAGCTACAAATGGTCTTTCAGTGCAACTTTTAGTTAAAGTTGGCCACAGAGTTGCACTGCAGGACCTAGACAGTCCTAGAGAGAACATAGTAATGAAATCCGTGAATAATCAAATCCACAAATATCAAAGCTGCAAATATGGATGGATGATTGTATTTCAGAGGAAGGAACTGGCAAAACTACTTCTGAGTAGTCCTTGCCTAAGCAAACCCCCATGAAATTCATGGGGTCCACATAAGTCGACAGGGAACTTACACCACACACACCACCTTTGTGGTGATGACCACCTTTGGTGCTGCTTTTTTAGAAGAGAGGCTGGTCCTGCCATGAGCCAGAGTGAGGAGGCCTCCTAAGGCCATGGCTGCTGCATTTTTGAGGGCCAAAGCTCTGTGTGCCACAAGGCTTTCTTGCCATCCCTCCACTGGCTGGCTGCCTTGAGGTGAGGCGGCATTTGCTACACATTTTCAGTGTAGGGGTCCTTTCACAGCACACAAGTGTATTCCACTTTCACTGCCATGACCCTATTCTGTGGAAATCTGGGGTTTGTAGTTTGGTGAGGCACTAGAGCTCTCTGACTGAGAATGCTATATTCCCCTCCCTGAACTGTGAATAGTAGCTACAGTGGAATCGTAATGCTTGAATTGTGGGGTGTGAAAGGCTCCCTGACATTTAGCAGTCAGTCTTGACAGTTTTGACAGGTAGAATTGGAAAAGGGAGCCATTTTGTCTTACATACATTTCAGGCCAGCATGGTGCAGTGGTTTGAGCGTTGGACTATGACTCTGGCCAACGGTTTGATTCCCTTCGCAACTATGGAAACCCACTGGGGGAGTCACAAACTCTCAGCTCCAGAAAAAACCCTTAGGGTCATCATACGTCAGAAATGGCTTCAAGGCACACAACAACAACCAAAACACCTCAGGAAGCAAAATGGCTAGGAATGGCTTTGTCAAATTGTGTTGAATCACCAGGTGGGCCTTTTGGATTAGGAGCCCCCCTCCCTTCACCCCTTCATACAAATACTGGTTTATTATTCATCAGTAGCCTTTGAAGGGCTCACATCCCCACTACAACTGTAGGAGATGGATAAACTTTGTAGTTCACTGGTACTGAGGTCTTTCCAGTCCAGTATGCTACAGTGGTTGAAGAACCAGTGTTACCACCTGGTAACCTGGACTTGTAAAACCATCTGTCATTTCCTTCATGCCCTGTCAAAGCAATGTCTCTTGCCTTACTTTGGGGCCCATTCTGACCTTACAGCAAGATCTGAAATGAGTGGAGTGAGGCCAGAAACAGTTCGGTGTGTGTTTGCCACATTTGGACTGCTCTGTTCAGGTATTTAGCATAAATGCCTGAACAGGAATTCAACTGGTCATAATTGGCTATATGTGGGTCCCCAGTTAAATCTGGCACCTGAATGGCCAGATTTATTCTCTGTTGATCTGGACCTATTCTTTTCCCTGAATCTGAATCAAGTGTCAGGAATCTAGATCCCCTGTTGTCTTGCATCTCAGCCTCAGGGGAAAGGCAATGGCAAACCTCCTCTGGACACATTTTGCCAGGAAAACCCCATGATAGGTTTGCCTTAGGGTCACCACGAATAAGAAATGACTTGAAGGCATACAGCACATGCATAACTTTTAAACATTTTTACACTTCTGCATAAAATTTGTGTCATTGCATTCAGACATGTAACTTCAGGTGTTTTTCTGCTAGGCATCAGTAAATATTGCCATTTTTTTAAAAAGGAAAAAAAACCCAAATCTTAAAAGCTGTTGTTGACTGCTCATTTATGGCAATTCATTTCACACTGCTTTCCCTCTGGCACTGTTCCCAGAGCATCAATCAATTAAGGCAATTACAGTTTAACAAGGTATATGATAATGATAAGGAAATGACAGCATACTTGAAGAAAGGTTGTTGTTGTTTCTTGTACTAACAAACCAACTGATGGAATTTGGTGATGCATTATAGAGTGTGACAAAATCATGCTGAACTTATTTTTTTTAAATAATTTTTATTATTATAATAAACATACAAAATGCAAATCACATATACCAAAATAAAACAAGACGGACAAAACAATATTTTCTCATACAAAATACAGAAACATAAAACACAATTGTATCAAATTTTCATTTATCTACTAACGAAAGGCTTCCTCAAAGTTTTGTATTTAAATCATCTCTTTAACATACATCATAAGTTTTCTACATTTTAAATCTAACTTCTTCTTAACTCAAATTATAAGCTCTTTTTCTATAAATCATAGACTCTTTAATTTCGTTTTAATCCAAGTCCAATTCTTTAAATCTTTTTAAACATTCCCATTCTTTCTCTCTTTCTTCCATTTTCAGGTCATTCATACATGCTGTAAGTATGTCCATTTCCATTGCCTCTGTTAAACTTTCTAGCCATTCCTCTATAGCGGGGGTCATTCGCAATCTCCAGTATCTGGCAAAAGTAGTTCTTGCTATTGTAATCATATATAATATTAATCGTCTAAATTTTTTTTCCACTTTTTTCTCTAGTATACCCGTCTTGTTTAAAAGAAACAACAAAGGGTTTAATGGTATTACAATTTCTAATATTCTTGACATGAACTTCTGTATTTTTTCCCAATAATTTTTGGTCTCTTCACATTCCCACCATAGATGGTAAAATGTACCTCTTTTTTTTTTTTCACATTTCCAGCACATACCACTCCCAACTTTATACATTTTATTTAATCTATTTGGGGATAAGTATCATCGATGTTGGATTTTGATATAATTTTCTTTATAGTTCTGACAGAGGGTGAAGGAATGTGAATCTCGCCATGATTTTTCCCATAAGTCCATGTAAATTGCTTCTCCTATGTCTTGTGACCACTTTATCAAACTTTGTTTTACTGTTTCAGATTCCAGATCTCTTTGTTTTAATATTCTATAATATTTTGATATATGACCTTTTTCCCATCAAATATAATATTATCAATTTCATTCTTTTCGGTTGTTAATTCATGTTCTTTTTTGTCAATTCTAAATTTTTCCATTAGTTGTCTTTGTAACAGCCAATTCTTATTAGTCAATTTTTCTATTTCTTCATTGGTTTTCATTACTAATTTTCCTTTTTCATCTTTTAATAGATCTTTATATGTTAACCAACGTTGATCTTTTTGTCTAGTTCTTTTATAGAATGCCTCTTGGGCTTAGATCCATAATGGCCATTGATTACAGAACATTTTAATTTTTAAACAAATCCTAAATAATGAATTTCTTATAAAATGATGGGAAAAATCGGAATTCGCATTAAGTTTTTCGTACCATAAGAAAGCGTGATACCCAAATCTCATTTTCGTACTCTCTAGTTCTAACAATTCATCATTTCTCAAAAAGACCCATTTTTCTAACCATTGGAGGCAAGCTGCATAGTAATACAGTTTCAAGTTTGGTAAATTACAACCTCCTTTCCTTTTATCTTCTGTTAACAACTTCCACCTAATCCTCGCTTTCTTTCCCTACCAAACAAAATTGGTAAGGATTTTTTGCCACTTTTCAAAATATTTTTCTTTACACAGGATGGGTAGATTTTGGAATAAGAAAATAAGTCTTGGCAACACATTCATCTTCAGAATTTCCATTCTTCCCAACAAAGAAAGATTCATTTTTGATCACTTCAACATATCTCTCTTGATCTCATTCCATACTTTTTCATAGTTGTTATAATAAAGATCTATATTCCTTTTTGTGAGATATATACCCAAATATTTAGCTTTTTTGACCACTTTAAATTCCGAGATGTTACTTAATTCTTTCTCTTCCGTTTCTGACATATTCTTAGTTATAATAGCTGTTTTATTTACATTGATCTTAAAGCCTGCCAATTCACCATAATTGTTTATCTTCTTTATTAGTTGTAATATTGATTTTTTTGGGTCCTCCAAAAATATAATCAGGTCATCGGCGAATGCCTTAAGTTTAACATTAAATTTGCCTATTCTAGCTCCTTCTATATCGCAGTCATCCCTTATACCTGTGCTTCTCAATTATTTTCTGTCATGCCCCCCCTAGGAAGAAGTAAACATTTCGCGCCCCCCGCGCAATTGTAAATAGTATCATTTGTCTATAAAATTGTTATAAGTACACCTCTGCATAACAGAGCCTCACGCCCCCCTTTACGGAGCCTCACGCCCCCCCTGGGGGGCCCGCCCCACTATTTGAGAAAGGCTGCCTTATACTATTATTTAACATTTCCAATGTCAGGATAAATAGAAGAGGTGACAAGGGGCACCCCTGCCTAGTCCCTCTCATAATTGGTATATATTCTGTTATATCATTATTAATTAATATTCGTGCTTTTTGTTTTCCATAGATTGCTTTTATCCATTTCAAAAACATATCTCCAAATTCCATTTTTTCAGTGTCTCTATCATAAAATACCAATCCACCTGATCAAATGCCTTTTCTGCATCAGCCATTATCATTGCAAACTTCTTTTCATTATTGTGCTCATAATATTCTATTAAATTTAAGACCATTCTTATATTATCTTTTATTTGTCTTCCTGGTATGAAACCATTTTGATCTTCTTTTACCAATACATTAACACATTTCTTTAATCTAGCTGATAAAATTGATGTAAAGATTTTATAATCAGTATTGGTTAAAAATATAGGTCTGAAATTACTTACAGTTTGCTTCTCTTGATATCCTTTAGGAATCAATGATATATAGGCTTCATTCCATGATTCCGGTATTCCATTTTGATGTATATCGTTTAAGGTTTCTTTTAATGGTTCTAGCAAAACATCTTCCATCTTTTTATAATATATTGCCGACAACCCGTCTGGCCCTGGAGCCTTTTGTGTTTTTAAGTTTTTTATGGCCTCTATAACTTCTTCTGAAGTAAATGTCTGATTTAAATAGTTTTTTTGATCTTCCATTAATGTTATGTTTACATTCTTTTTTAAAAAGTTCTCAAACTTATCTATATTGTTTTCAGGTATTTCTTTTCTATATAGTTTCTTATAATAATCAATAAATGCTTTTTTTTATATTTTTGCAGCTTGTTATTGATTCTCCATTTTCGTATATTTCTGTTATTAATTTTTTTCCCTTTCCTTTTTTATTCTGGATGCCATCAATTTCCCAGCCTTATTTCCAGACTCAAATTGTCTCTGTTTTAAGGTTCTTAGTTTTCTTTCTATCTCTTCTGTAGCTATTACTTTGAGTTGTGTTTTTATATCCTCTATTTCGCATTTTAACCTTTTATCTCCTTTTTTCCTCCACTCCTCCTCTTTTTTATTTAAATCTTCTATTAGTCTTTTTTCTTTTCCATTTTTTAATTTATTTCTTTCACACTGTAATTTAATAAATACGCCTCTTATAACCGCTTTGCTTGCGTCCCAAATAGTTTTTAAAGAAACATCTTCTGTTCTATTTTCCATAAAGTACAATTTCAAACTTTTCTTAGCTTTTTCTAACAATTTCTCTTCTTTCAATATGTCTTCCTGTAACCTCCATAGATATTGTTTCTTTTTCTCTAAGATATTCAATATTATTAAATTGTGATCTGATTCATAGTTTGATTTGATATCCATAGACTCTATAGCAGGTAACAATGGCTTTGATGCTAAAAAAAAAATCTATCCTTGAGAACGAATCATGAACCCCTGAATAATATGTAAATTCTCTTGAATCCTGATATTTATATCTCCATATATCTGTTAAGTTGAAATCCTCCATCATTTTGAAAAATGATTTTGGTAATTTTCCCTGGTGTTTTCCAGTTGCCTTATTATTATTTGATTTCCTATTTTTAACTGGGTTAATAACAGTGTTAAAGTCCCCCATTAAAATAATATTTTCATATTCTAGTTTCGACAATTCATTATGTAATTTCCCAAAAAAAGTTTTCCCGTTCTTCCGATGGGGCATATATACCAATTATCAACAGTGTTTGGCTTTGAGTTTTAATTTCTATTCCTAAATACATCCCTTGATTATCATTTAATGGCCTGTTACAGACTGCCAAAATAAAGCTGCTTCGGGTCTCTTTGGAGGTATGCTATTTAAATGATGCATGGGTCCTAAGAGTCCGGAGGTTGCACCAAAGCCACACTCCATTCCTAAGCATAGGAGTGCAGCTTTGGTGCAGCTTCTGGATTCTTAGGATGCATGCTTCATTTAAATAGCATACCTCCAAAGAGACCCGAAGCAGCTTTATTTTGGCAGTCTGTCCAATATTTCTTTAGTTTGAAATTCTTATCTACGTAGATGGTTACTCCTTTTTTCTGATTTTGATGTGGATGAGAAGCGGTCCTAATTAGTATTTCTATATATTTTGTTTCTTCTTGCTTAATTTTTGTTTCCTGTAAACATATTATCTCTGCTTTTGTTTTTTCTAAGCGATGAAAGATCATATTTCTCTTATATTTTGAATTAAGGCCTTTTACGTTCCATGAAATGATTTTAACCATTTTGTTATAGTAAGAATAGATAACTTACAATAAAGTTCTTGTGACACAATCTATAAATAAAATCTAAGTTACTTGTTGTTTACTGTTTTAATTACCTTCTGTCTCCAATACAATGAGTTGATCGTCTTCTCCCACAATATCCTTTGTTTCAGTTAAAACCCTTTCTTCTTTGTTCTTCTTTCCCTCTTGTTTATATAAGTTATTCTTCCATTCTCTAACATTATTTTTCTCTTCTCTTATATCCTTATGCTCATTTTTCAATTTTTCTTCCATCTCATTTGCTTTATTTATATTATCAATTTTGTATCTTTTTTGTTTAAAGAAAAATGATAAACCTTCTATTCTGTCCCATTTGTAGTTTATTTCCATTTTATTTAGTGTTTGAACTAGTGACTTATATTTCTGTCTTTCAATCATAATTTGAGGGTGAATATCTTTGAAAATTTTCAGTTCTGCATCTTCTATTATTAATTTATTAATATAGCTTTCTTGTATTATTAATTCTTTAAATTTAGTTCTCACAAAACAAATAACCACATCCCTTGGCAATTTTTTATCTTTTGCTTGTTGCGAATTAACTCTAAATAATTTATCAACTTCCGAATTCATTATTTCCTCTTCAATTTTGATGAAATCTGCCAATGATTTAATTATTCTTTTTTCCAAATTTTCACCGGGTATTTCTCTTAATCCTCTTATTTTAATACACCTGTCTCTATATCTTAATTCATTCGTCCAGTCTAGGGTCTGTTGTGTTTCCTGTTTCTTTGATAGGTCCATTGTTGTTTTCTCCATCATGTTAGTTTTAACCTTTAACTTTTCTATCTCTTTCTGATTTTTGTTTAATTCATTAGAAAATTTGTCCATTCTTTTACCCATACATTCTAATTCTTTTTTCAAATCTTTCCTTATATCTATCCTTGCTTCCTTAATCTCCTCTCTTATGTCTCTGATAGATTCTTTCAAATCTTCCTTCATTTCTTGTCTATTTTCTCTTAATTCCTGTCTTAAACTTTTAATTTCTTCTACCAATGCTGCTATGGGATCTACCATTTTTAATGTATCATCTCCTGTACCTCCCGAACCTCTTCTTTGTATGAGAGTTTGTGATTGTGCATAACCTTTTTTAACTAATGCCATTTTCTCTGTTTTCCCTTCCTTTTCAAATCTTTTCTTTGAGCCCCTTGTTTCCATAAATATTTGGAATTTAATCCAAGTTTATTTTATACAGTTTAATTTCAAACAATTATTCTCCGTATGCTACTCAATTCTTTCACACTTTTGCCATTGTTACTCCTTTTATAAATAGGACTTTGGGTTTCTAAAAAAAAACAAATTAACTATATTCGCTTTTGTTGATTCTTCAAAATGATAAATCCAAATGTTGTTGTGGTTACCTATATTCAAAATGCAAAACTTTGTTATTAATTCTTTTAAATACTTCTGTTCAATAGCATCTATTATTTGTATGGGAGTCAAATTACAGTCCCCTATTGGGGTGGCAAAGGAAGGGAGTCAGGATTTATTGTTAGGTATCCCTTCACTGTCAGAAGGGGTCCTAGCTAGGGGTAAGGAAAAAAAACCCCTAATTAAATCCCAAAGATAATCCCCCTTACTGGGGAAATTAAGGACGGGTAACTCACAATCCCATTCCTACAAGAACCTTCCTTGCGAAGTGGGGAGTTTGCTATAGAAGCTGTCTTCCACTTCTATAACTCTGCCATACCAGAAGCCTATGTTCACAAAAAATAAAATAAAAAAGAAATATATCTTCCATTAGGCCAAGGGAGGGAAGGTGTTCCTGCTGGGTCCTGTGGCCCGCGCTCTCCTCCAAACGCTGCCGCCGCTCGTGGAGGGCTGGTGGTGGTGTGGAGGCTTAAATGCCTCCCGAAAATCATGCTGAACTTATTATCAGAGGTGAAGCTGGTGGAATCTCCCTGATGGTCCTTTTGCTGTCTCTTAAAGTATTTGGTGTTTTAGGCTGACACTGAAAACTTCCTTCTCATGGCCTGAAATTCCCCCTGCCTGAGAACTTCTGCTACTATCATCCTTCATTCCTATTCTAAAGCTGCTTCTACCACACTGCAGAATTAATGCCGTTTGACACCACTTCAATTGTGCTGGCTTCATTGTATGGAATCCTTACAAATCCCAGAATCCCATAGCACTGAGCCATGACAGTTAAAGGAGTGTCAAACTGCATTAATTCTCCAGTGTGGCTGCAGGATCTTTGCTGCCTCTGTCCGGATTAAGTCTATTGGTACTAGTTTTTTGTGGGGTTTTCAGGCTATGTGACCATGTTCTAGAAGAGTTTATTACTGACTTTTGCCAGCATCTGTGGCTGGCATCTTCTCTGATGCCTGAAAAACCCACAAAAAACTAGGGATGCTGGCCATGAAAGCCTTTGATTTTCTCTTGGTACTGCTTCATAAGATACTGGAGAAGGGCTGTTGGTATTGTAAGATGGTCTACCCCTACAGATTTACCATTTACAGTGTACACAGACAGCAATCTTAAGATTTGCTACTACCCCAAAGTGGCCCTAGAGAATTTATCTGCTTTTTTCTGTCTTCCTTCTGCCTAAAAAACAAGAACAATAATTGGGACAAAATGGACAAGAAGGAAAAATTTCTCTAACTAAAGCATACACAGACTTATTAAACAAATTGCAATAGGCTCTTGGTATCTGCTGGAGTTTGGTTCCGGGGGGGGGGGGGAATCCATGGATGCTCAAGTCCCATTGTTCAATGGTGTAATAAGGTTTTGTCCCTTATATAAAATAGCAAAATCAAGGTTTGCTTGTAATTATTTTGTGTGTGTGTGAAGCCATGAATGGTTGAATCTGAGGATGTAGAATCTATGGATATGGATTCTATCAATGGAATCTACATCCACAAATATGGAGGGCTAACTGTAAAAAGAAAGGAAAATAGAAGATTAATATGGACAGATCACAAGGAAATTAGAAGAGTCATCAAGACCCGCTCAAATGACAATCATAATGGCACCCCTTCCTACAGTTGTTTCACAATCTGCAACTATCTTCAATTTCACAATTTTAAGGACAATATCTTTCTATAGGATCTGCCTGGTTCTAGGATCTTTGGAGAAGGCCATTCTCCTGGTCCCATAACCTTCACATGCTTATTTGGTGGGAACTTGGAAGATGGTCTGGTTTTGGGAACCCCTACCTTGGGAATTTAAGATGACTCTCTCTGTGCTATCCTACTGACAACAAATGAAAAGTTTTCTATTCCAAGAACCTTTTAGGAACTAAATGAAAGGACTTGAAATACTGTGTAGCCTTACTGATGTTTAACCTTTTGACTTTTATGGATTTGTTTTAAATGTTTTTGATATTTCAAATAGTTCATTTATATTCTAACAATAACTTTTTGTATGTTTTACTTATCTTTATAAATGCCTTTAACTGTATTTGTTTTTACTTTCATAAGCTGTCCGGAGTTCCAATTTTGCAGAATTAATGAGTTAACAAGAGCAGCAGCAACAATAATACTTCTAACATAGAACAAAGAGGTTAATCCTTATACAACCTCAATGATCTCCCATAATCCCACCTCCAAATCACTGTGACTGGAAAGAGCTGGTGAGATTCATGCTTGAGATTTCATGAGAGAGGTGTCAATTAGCTATGCTCAGCTTTGGTATAAAGTGCTTTGGACTGCCCCTATTTCACTCCACATTGGGCCATCTAAAGCCCATGCCAATTGATCTAAATCAGCCCAATCCACTCTGTTGTTTGAAATACAAGCGAACAGCCCTAGAAGATTAAGAGAAAATAACAGGAAGTACTCTTTTACACACCATATGGGGAAACTATGGAAATGTCTGCCATGAGGCATAGTGCAGGCCACCAAATTGGACAGCTTTAAAAGAGGATTAGTCAAATTTATGAAGAAGAAGGCTATCAATGCATGCTAGCTATTATGGGCATCTCTTATGGGTATATATCAGTTGCTGGGAAAGGGTGCTATTCTGGTCCTGTAAACTATCCTGTTTGACTACTTATGGAACCAGAATCCTGGATTACATAGTCGGTGTAATCTAGCACATTTCTTAAGTGTTAACTTATTTGTTTGAACTCAGATAATTCAGCAGAAGCCACTTAAAAATGAGACAAGCTCTACAAGCACAGAGCCCCAACGTGGATATTTCTTACAGTCAGGATAGAGCATCTTGAGGTGGTCAGATACAGCATGTCCTAGTAAATCTTGGGCTTTCCAAAGAAAGTGTTGAAAACCAGCTGAAATCATCATCTGACTGATTGATTGATGATAAATGTTAGTTGGTGTTGTGTATGTCTTCAAGTCATTTCTGACTTAGAGTGACTCTAAGGAAAATCTATCACAGGATTTTCTTGGCAGAATTTGTTGAGAGGGGGCTTTGCCCTTGCTTTCATCTGAGGCCCAAGGTCATCCTGTTGGGTTTCCATGCCTCAGCAGGGGAAAAATTAAAAGAGAGTATTTTAAATATTTTAAAGAACAGGTACACTCATCCCACTACACCACACTGACTCTGAATAATAATAATAATAA